>NC_084945.1:20839167-21139167 GCF_949316205.1 Platichthys flesus | reverse complement strand
ATTATATGTTTCTATGCAACTGACTGTGCACAGGATGATAAATAACTGCATGTATTTTGGCAAGGCCCACCGGCAAGGCTTTCTTTATCAAAAACATATAAACATTGGCGTCATCAAATCAACTTTTTTAACACTGGTGAGTGTGAATGCATCAGTGTCATACTGTCACTTTTTATATATGGTTAAAATTGTAAACATGGTTAGATGGATTGAGGTACTTAATTCATCCTGAGGTAAATTAAGTCCTATTAGTCCAATCCGTGTGGTTTCTGCATACCACTCGAGTGGAGATGAGTAGGGCTGATTGAAGACTGACAGCTGATCCATGCCGACAGAGCTCAACGTTACGTGGTTAGCTCAGGCTAAGGAGATAGGCTATATGCTTCCTGCTGTTGCTAAACGCCAGCTCTGTGGTACTGTTGAATTAACAATTCTGACACAGTATCAACCAAAAAATTATAATCCTCAGGATTGACTAGATGTAACCTAAAGCTGACAACTGAGTGTTTACAAAATAGGCAGATCAGCACTGTATAATAGATGTGCCTTTTGTTGTCCAAAAAGTATACAATTTTTGGCAAAACAGATAACCTTTCCTAAAACCTATTTAATGACCAATTTATATCTATTTCTTTGGCAATGTACTTGATCAGTGGCTTCTGCACAGCATAATAAGACGATGTAAGCTGTGGCTCTTTGTTATCCCCAAGCTCTCATAAACACCTTCCTCTCACAGAATTCTCCAGATGGCCACAATCGTCTGTATCCCACAGTTCATAGCTCTAAACTTTCTGGTGCACACATTTGCACCAGATCACTGCTCACGATGACATGGTAGAGGAAGAGGAGTACTTACTCCACTCAGCATTCCCTGGAAATTTGGCTGCAAGCATATGCATCTGGTGGGGTTGCTCTGTAAGATGTGTGTCTGGTTGGTGTGGCTCTTTTTGGAAAGAGACCTAAACAGACTTGGTTCAGGTTTCAATAAACTTTAAAAGGTTTCATGGTTTCCAGGTCCCCACCAGATTTATCCTGTATTTAATTGCATCGTAGAGCAATCACTCTCTGCCCTACAAATCCTCAGTAAAGCTGCGCTTTACAATAGAGCCATAATTGCAGGAGTTTAATTGCCTGCCAATGCTCTTCTCCCACTGCCTGCTTGCATTGAAGAGCCCAATAATTAGAAACAGGGAGAAATTACGTGGCAATTTTGTCTTGGCAATTATCATAATGCAAAAGAAGTGCCATTAGTATTGTTAGCCCCACAGTACATAATCCTTTGACACTGTCAAGTCCCTCTCTTAGCTGTTGGGTACAACAACTCTTGATTTCCCACTAGCCTTTGCACTCCCTCAGTCACTGCTTTAGTCATCAGCTATCCAGGCCAGCTAGCACACACGGAGTCAAATTCGCAGACAGAACACATTCTTCCCCGAAGTTCTGTGGGGATTAGAAACTACAGCATTAGCAGTCTGTGTTTGCTTTAAAGGTATAACAAAATTGGGCATTAATCCTCTTCCACCATGTCAACCATGAAATTGTGTTTAATATTACTGAAAAATTTATGTAGCTGACAGATGTTGTAATTGTGCGAAAAAATATATTTTCATTTACTATTGGCCTACTATCATTACAATATTTATAATCACACAGGTTGTTGCTTTATACAGCACACTCAGACATTAGCAAAAAGAAAAACCTTACCAATATGGGGATGAAGTTAACCAAATCTTACAGGACTCTTGTCTCTGAGTAAAGTCGTCCACATATTTGAGAGAAAATAAAATGTTTAAGAAAAAATATAGTGAGTAGATTTCAACCGTATTTTGTTTCCCCCATAATCATCTGACAATATTACAGCGTTGGGCTGCAGACCAACATCTTTGTTTGGTTGGTCTGTTGACAGCTCATTTTCCAAGTGGCCCCTTGTCAGCTGACTGAGTTACTGTAGCTAGTTTGTTGCTCTATAACTCTCATTCCTATTGCATAATCAATTTCTCTCATAGTTAATAGTTCCACAGATTTTTCTCCTTGCTTCATTTCTACAGTAAAGACAAGAGAAAGCCAAGAACTAATTTTCAGAAAAAAAAATGTTCTCAAATTAGGGCCAATACCGTATTCTTTCTCACCAGTGTGTTTAAAATCTTGAATTCATTTAGTTGAGGGGCCATGGAGAATTAGGTCCCTATCATTGAAATGTAGCCAAAGATTAAGCAAGCCATACATACCTGGGCCTTTTTAACAGATGATGGGCCTTTTAAACAGATGATGCTTTATACATCTGTGTGAAACTGTTGTACATTTTCTGGATAGTGAAGTGGATTGTGGAGTGTCCAATGTGTACTTCAATTTGCCGAAATCAGTTTATTTGTTGTTTAAGGATAAAATATAGCTCAGCATGAATATTCTTTTCAGAAAGTGGGAAACATTTGTGCAACATTTTTGTTTTTGATGCTGAACATTGCCGGAAGCAAAACATTTCTAACACAGGATCTCTTAATGATAATATCAAGGACTTTAAACGATAAGTCTCTGGATATCTGTAAATACATATTGTTTTAAACACAAAACTATCCTTGATTAATTTGTGTTGCAAGATCTTCATAAAGAATCAATTCACTACTTCTGTTCCCTTTGGTTGAAGAGATTTTTTCAGAATGTGTTTGTGGATTTCATTGAAAAACAGCCTTTACCACTCTAGCAGTTTTCTTCATGTTAATGCGTGATAGCAGATGTTGCATGTTGAGTGTGCTGCCCATGGGGGAAGTTACCCTGGTAGCTGTGCATAGTGTGACATCATGTACATATCATCGATTGCACATTTGGCTTTATTTCCTTTTTTTAATTTCAGCATATAATATATTCATACAGCTGACTTTATGATGGTACACAGCTGCTGTGACTTTTGTTGATATCCAGTGACTTGTTTATATTTCTCTGCAGGTGGCTAGAAGAGTAGCATGTAAATTATCTCGGAATGTCTGGAAGTCTTCGATTATAAAAATGATATGTACTTTTATATACAAAAGTCACTGTTACAAAACATGTTTTATTTATAAATAATCCTTGGTAATCTGCTGGTGTTGACATGTGAAACAGCTTGGAAATTACTTTAAATTTGATTCATATGCATAATGGCACAACCTTGAGTTAGGCCATAACCGGGGACACTGTGACACAGGTGAGATGTGTATGACCTGTTTGTCTCCTGAGCCAACTGTGTTCTATGAAGCAGTTTAGTAGCAGGGTGTTATCTCTGTGTTGAAAACCAGAGGTACTAATACATGCCGGAATAATAAAGAGAAAATTACTTTGGGAATCAGGAAGTCCTTCACCATTAATGTTGAACAACTCTCAGAGGCATTCAAGCAATCAAGCAATGGGATGTACAAAAGATTTTAATTTGGATGCATTATCCAAACTCCTCACAGACCAAAAGGCAAGCAATTGCTCAGACAAAAGATATGCACTGATAAGTTTGAAGGTCAACAAGCTGCTGCAGTAGAGATATCAGCAGCTGGTCGGTACCACACGTAATCAGTCGCAGTAAAATGCAGACACACTTAATGTATACATACACATTAGAGGGGGACCGAGTGGCACAAACACTATCAAACACTAAAACTAAGTGTATAATTAGCCCTTTTCCCTCCTCATCAAAGTTTATGATCAGTAAAACGCTTCTGTTTCATCACACATTTGAAAGTCACAAGGAGCACAGCTTACATTTTCCCAACGCCATAAAGAGGAACAGCTAATGAGGTCCTATGTAGGGAATAAAAAAGGGATTAATGAACAACACGGTTTGAAGCGGCTAGGCAGCCCGCGTTCAAAGCCTTTACAGTGTATGCATATACTAGGTGAGAATATTCGGAGGCTTTCACACGTTGCCACAGTATTGAATGGTCTGTGCCGCGCTTGGAGGAGCATTCTGCTGATGGAATCAAAACCCCTTTCACAGATTCAAATGAGGTGCACTCAGCTGTGATTGGTATTGGAAAAGCATTTGTCGGAACAGAGGCTCACAGAAGGCTTCTTAAATACAAGGCAATCATAGTGTCTAACGCAGAGACGAGGGGAGAGGTGTGCCCGGACTGCAGAGTGGAAAACAGGACAAAGGATTATGATGGTAATAAGCAGTAAACCAAAACAAAGTCATCCCCTGATCCCTCATTCCCTCTCTCTCCCTCTGTCTCTGCCTATCTCTCTCCCCCCTAAATCCTCTAGTACACGCTCTGACTTCCCCCCCCCCCCCTTCTCCGTGCATGACACACACCACATATTGACAGGGCCCATTTTTCCACAGTGCCTGAGCTACAATTTAAAACTCATTTCTCATTATTTGCGGTGAATCCTTACACACACAATTTCTAATCTGTCAAGGCCATGATGGCTGCTGGCAGAAGCAGAGGCTTTCTTATGCAGATGCCCGGCTGTACACCTATATGCAATGTCAACTCTTGCACACCCGGCTGACCTTATTTTATTAAAGGTGTCAGCATATCTGCATGCCTTCAACTGTGAACTTGTGTGCTAATGTCTTTTTCTCCCCTCTAGGTGAGCTTGTGGTGTATACATTGAAGGCATTTTTACATCCCAGTGATAATGCGCAAGTGCAGATCAAAAACACTTTCTTGCTCACAAGCCTCAAGAGATACAATGCTCTGACAACCAAGAGATACAGAATGTGCAGGCTGGAGCCACAAAGGATAAGGTTGAGGTGGATGAGCTGGGGTGGCTGAGGTGAGAAAGAGTTTACAAACCTCTAATTTTGCTTGTTTAATGAAAGGTTGTCAGGGCTTCTATGTATCCCAAAGTGGTTCTCCTCCTACTTTTCCTCACATCTTTGACACTGTAAGTGTGTGTGCGAATAAGAAAAGGGGGGAACAAAAACAGCCATTATTATGCTTGCAAGAACAGGGGTTGGCAGCATAGGAAAAAGAAAAAAGGGTAGAAGATTGTGTCTGGAATTGTCCAAGTGTGGCAATAGTGGTCCTCAGTCACTTTATCAGTGCCACTACAGCACTTTTTCCTCCCATCTATCTGCCCAGTGACTATTCTCCCCCCCTCTCAGAGCAGGAAAAACACTTGTGCTTTCATCATGGATGGCTCAACACAATCACCAACCCTTCGCCCCCCCCCCCCTATCCTGCTCGTGCTATCTCTTCACTCGACATTGCTCTTTGTCTAAATGCTGTTCTTTTTTCTTTCATTGCTCAATTCCATCATGTTTGTAAAAGTGCAGACTGAGTACTGAACAAATGTTAACCTCACCTCCTCTATACGTGCTATTTAGATGTGTTCACTGAACATCAGGGTGGTTGTTAATACCACACCATTTCTAGTTACTTAAAGGATAATTCAAAAACCCTTTTGAGTTGAAAGTTGATCTTTAAAGCAGATCAAGCGTGTGTTGGAAAATTTAACTATACTCTCAATACTCTCTTTTTCTAAATTATATTAGGCACTTGGAGGTCAGGTGATACATAAATAATTACGATCAGTTATATCTTATTTATAGTAATAGTTATTTCCCCAAAAAACGCACATGCTTATTTTACAGCAGTACTCAAACCAATGAGTTCTAAAGTTGATATTAGCTGACTAAAATATTTGCTTCTCAACAACATTGACTTTGTAGAGTGAATCAATGAAATGCAAAATGCTGCGTGGTGATAATGGGACAGAAGCTTCATACACATATGGTGATAAAGGTTATATGTGCACTCTGTGACATATACTACAGCTGTTAACACCAAATTATTTGTGTGCTTCACTGAAAATCCAGATTTATCAGAAAAGGGCATATTTTCAACTACCTCTTTTTGTTGAGCCTGCTCCCACTGCAACTTCAGTTTTCTGTTCTTCACAGGGGTGAAATTTGATGTGGTCTGCAGTTTTTACCAATCCACTGCAAGGTTTGAGGCGCTTAGTACTTTGCAAAGAGCAACATTATAAAAAAAAAAAATTATGGTGGATTTTCTTGTCGTCTGAGTAAACGACAGAGAGTTTAATGCATGAAATGCTCAAACCAATTCTTATGGCTACAACAATCACAGATTCGTATTTGTTCCTCATTTTGATGTTTAATGCAAGCAGAAAGTGAGCTGTCCGTCTTTCCTTTCCAATCTACTGAACACACTATGTAAGGTATATCTGATCTCAAGTATGAACTGATTCGATTTTAGTGCTCAAAGGATAAAAAAGTTTTCAAGATGATTTCAGGAACACTTTCAGGGAATTGCTTCAAATGTGGCACAAATGTTAGCTTGGAGAAAACTTATACATTCTAATTGGTATAAGGTCAAGGAACATGGCTAATTCCTGTGAAATTATGAATTTTTTCTTGGATGTGATATCTTCAGTTTACAAAGAGCAAGGACATAATTCGGAGGTTCCCAGACTGGACACTCTTTTGACTATGAGTGTACCTCGAAATTCTGAAATAAAGTATCTACCAGCTTCCAAAGCTTCAGTCCCTCTGGCCCCCTGGTGGCTGTATTCTGCTTCAGGAGACATCTAGGCTGAACGAGACAAAAAGGCCTCCTTTAGCCTTGACAGCTTCTCTCACAGCTCGTATTCACCAGTGAGTTTTTAGGTTGCTTCATTGACAGGCACCAATTATCTTCACCAAATCTCCTACCTGTCTCCTCTGTAATGTAGGCTCTGGACATGGCCTAACCTTCCTCAGGATGCACATGACATTCTTCTTATAGCGAGTGGCCTTTGCCACATATTCCCAGTTCACCCCTGCTACATTTTTGAGGTTGCTCTACCCAATCACACCAGACCCCATGATAAAGGCTTGACCACAATATGTTTGCCATAGGAACTCTCCTCCTGGGTCTGGCTCCAGAAGGGTACCCAAGTTTCCTCTTTCAAGCAACTGTGTTGGAGTTTCATCAGGATTCTTGTGAATTACTCTTATGCTGACCTCTCCCCTTGGACCACTTAGCTTTTGAAGTCCCCACCAAAGGCTACTTTTCTGGACAACACCCCTTGAAACACAATCCCCTCTACCCCATTAAGATGGCAGTTGAGAGGTCATTGTCACACTACTTTATTTAAGTTGATTACATAACAGTTATACATTTATATATATATTATAAAATATAACTTTATTGTGACAGTAGTTTATTTGAGTTTATTACAATGATCTATATATGGCCCACTCTTGGCTCACATCCAACAGTGTTTCTTATATTAATAATATTAATAATAGATAATATAATATTCTGAGGGGCTTTTGTTAATCTTTACTTCTGAACCTTATTTAATGGACAGGATAGAGTTCACCACATATTCCCTGGAATATTTTGTGCAAAATTATGTCATTTGACTTGTCTGTGAAATTGTTTATATGATCATTAATAGAGTAGAATTATTTATTAAACAATCTGAACACATTGTTCAGACAGATTCAACATCAGTTACAGCAAACAAAGTACTTGTTCTGTACAGGTAAAGAATGACTAAAATTGAGTTTTTTTTACCTACAATGAAACTGAATCAAATAATGTTTAAAAGACTTAATAACAGAGATCTTGAAAAATACAGTGCAGTTTCTCTGACAATCTACTCTTTAAGTAGTTTATCATTGTTACACACAGCAGGACATCAAAACAAACTAAACTGAGAATGTGATAAGCTTGAATGGATAATTGATTAGGCTGAAATTACCAATGGATTTCTGCAGAGCCTATGCCAGAAAATCTATTGTGCTTCAGGTCATCTATTGGGAATCATAGAGGTATGTAATACAGTGAAATGGGTACAGAACAGTGTTAATAATCTGTTTACACTTCAACCCCCTTTCATTGATTGCCATTCTCCGCATGCACCAGCTGACAAGCACCACCTCCCCGAAGGACATCAGTTAGTTTTAAAAGGAACACACAATTAAAATGAAAGAGTAAAACTTTTTGCAATGTATTTTATACAAGTTACAAACTGTGTATAATTCTTTTAATTTTGGGTTTGTTTGTTGTGAGCTATTCAGTAAAATACTGTACTTGCTGGACATATGACAAACTGTAAGGAATTAGGGCCCGAGCACCGAATGGTGAGAGGCCCTATTGAATCTGTAAGGATTTTTATTAGGGCCCGAGCACCGAAATCGGTGGGAGGCCCTATTGAAATTGAAATGATTATTATTATTAGGGCCCGAGCACCGAAATCGGTGGGAGGCCCTATTGAAATTGAAATGATTATTATTATTATTATTATTATTATTTTTCTTAGCTTAAATGAATTGGCTTTTTGAGGGCTTTAATGTGCTCAAAAAGTTGTAGGAGTTTGCAGTAAATTCGAAGGCGGCGTAAAATTACGTATTCTGGAGTATTTTGAAAAGGGCGTGGCAAAATGGCTCAAGAGCGCCACCTACGGAAAAGCCCCTCATTTAGCATTCACCGATCCTCAAAAAAAACAAAGATTATTGTGTATCATGACTAGATGCACAAAAAAGTCCATCAGTGCATTATGAATAACGCAACAGGAAGCCCGCCAGTTTGACTTTAGTGGCCATTTTGGTCATATTCCATATTTTTTCTTTGATGTACTTGTCGTACAGCTTTCATCAGATCAACTTCAAATTTAGACGATCGTCATCACAACAAATTGGAGATCTAAAGTTATTGAAGGATTACGTTTTAGCAAAACCGTCTGACCGTGGTGTGGCGTTAAAGTTTGATGAAACGCCATCAAAACACAAGCTTCCATATTTCAGACATATTTTGTCCAATTGAGTCCAAACTAGACACATTCGACAAGAGTCGCCACCAGAAGACATGGGTGCAGAAATTGTGACTTACAATCACAGCGCCCCCTGGTGGTAACGCGAAATGTCTTATTTTGGTACGTGTTATGTTTTTATGTACTACTCAGACAGCTTTCATCAGATCAACTTAAAAATTAGATGAGACTCTACAAAACAAGATGAAGATCTAAAGTTATCAGAATTTAAACTTTTCATCATACCGTGTGACCGTGGTGAGGTCTCAAAGTTCGACTAAACGCCAATATAAGCGAGCTTCTGTAACTTAGACATATTTTGTCCAATCGACTCCAAACTACACATATAAGACAAGAGTCGCGACCGGAAGACATCTACCTAGAAATCATGACTTAAAAGGAAAGCGCCCCCTGGTGGCATCAGGAAATGTCTTGTTTTGGTCATCTTACTCTTTGATGTATTTCCCTCCAGCCACTTTACTAAACCATGTCAAACTGTGTCAAATTGGTCTCAAGATATTGATAATGTAGGCATAACATTATTGTGACTTTTCATCATGCAGATTGTTAATGGCGTGGCATCAAAGTTCATCAGCTCACCATGACCAATGAAACCCATTTTAACAGAGTTACCCTGAACGCAGCATGAGACCGCTTTCGGTTTGTTACGTCTCACACTTGGATGTATTTCTCCTCATTCACTTTGCTAAACCATGTCAAACTGTGTCACATGGGTCTCAATATATTGATAATGTAGGCATAACATTGCTGTGAGTTTTCATCATGCGGATTATTCATAGCTTTGCAGCAGACTTCTTCAACTCGCCATGACAAACGAAGCTGCATTTAACACAGCTGCAAGTGAACGCCTCATGAGTTACGTCGTCACAAGCTGCGGAGCTGTGTATCACGAAGAACCGGAGAACGGTTGGCAAGTCTGGATGAGAGGACGGCGGCGGAGTCACTGTGGACGTTGTTCGCTCAGCAGGTTAGAGTGTGGGACGCTCGAAAAGCTTTTTTCCCCCGTCCGTCGTGTCTTTTCCTGTGTGAACTCTGCCGCTCTCAACAGCAGCACTGGCTATGAGCTAGCTCCTGCTAGCTCCAACGAAGCATCTCTCAACTGCTACGTAAGTTAAACGGACACTTCTGACTGACTGTGATGATAAGCAAAAGAGACACTGTGGATGTGTGATGTGTTGTACTGCATTTGTTTGATCTGTTTACTAATACTAGCTCTAATAAATACTGTATAAATTATATTTTGCTCCTGAATTGAACTGTGTTAAAGGGGTTCACATGGAAAATATATGTTCAATTATGTAAAGGGTGATTTTTGTTACTATTATACTAATGGAGATTTAGCACTTGCTACACATTGTAAGAGCAGCTGTTCAAAGGAGCACTACGTCTTTTAAGGCTCTTTATTCAGAGTCACGGTGTTGATGTCCTGTCACGTGTTACAGTGAAAAATAACCGTGTCTCCCACCTTCAGTATTTAAATCGTTAATCTCAGACAGACTTCACTGAATTCTTTTGTTAAATATGAGTAAGTCATAGCCTTGTAACTTTACTAGAACAGACAGTGTCATACAGAGTTGTGGGCTTATATGCACTACCTATTTCCTAATCTGAAATGATTATGCTCTGATTAACTTTGAACTAATATTTTATTTTTACCATTTAAAAGTCTGTTAATTACTTAACCTGGCCCATGTATGACTTTACATATCTGTGTATTGGTTTCATGTTCCTCTAGAAGGTCCAACTTGACACACAACTTGAATCCAACCAGACTGAACACTGACTCCAGGTACAGACCTGATTTCATTACTTAAAAACAATCAAAGTATTGCACATAATACATAATGTATTAAATTATAATGCAATACTTTTAATGTGAAATAGCTCCATTAAAAACATTCATTGTCATGGTAGTGCACGTTTTAATCCAAAAGCATATTCAAATACACAGTTGAATATCCACAGAAAATAAGATTACACACTTTGTTCATATGTAACTCTTCCTCTACAATAATGACGATCACTTTCATGTTTCCTATCATTTTATTAGGGACAGACGAGCCTGAAGGACACAGCTGTGATGACCATGTTCTGTCTCTTATGGCAAAGCAGAAATATAAAACACTGGGTTCTTATCTAAAGTGTATCAAATCAGATCTCCACCATGTTGCTGCTGAGGACATCAGGTGCTGCAGTTCTTCATCTATGAAGAGAAAAAACGCACTGTTAAAGAATGTTTTGTGTTGTGTATAAAGCACAACAGATTTCAGATAGAACTGTTGTACTGTGGTCTTGGTTTATATCCTCATGGTGAAATGTACATATTTTAAGTCCCTTCTGATAAAAGTGCTGAAAGAAATACAACATTGTACAAATACATAAAATGTCTTTCTACCTCATCAGTACTATTCAAGGTGATAATCTCCCACAGACCTATTGATAACAGTCCAAATCAAGTCTTTCCACTTCTCTCAGTGTGAAAACATAATTCTATAATTAATTTGAGAACTGTTTACAACACTGATGTGTGGAGATTAAAATCATACCTAAACTGTCTAATTCACTGTAAAACTCAATGACATTCGCAGGCCATCTGTAGTTAAGGTAGCAACGCATGGAGTGATGTGTAGATTACTAGTTTGATGATGCATGAGGAGAGGCGGTGGTCGAGTGGCAGAAACTTGGACTATGGGCAGAGAAGGTCTCTGGTTCGTCTTTGGTTCGACTCCATGGAGAGACAACAAAAGTCGAACCTGGATTGATCTGTCCAAAAATCCAAGAGTCTCCCTACCCTCTCTAGTGCCCATGAGCAAGGCACCTCACTCCCCCAACATCTGCTCCCCCGAGCGCCGTACATGGTCGCTCACTGCTCTGTGTGTCCTGCACCAGATGGGTAAAAAGCAGCGATTAAATTTCCCTACCTGCATGAGTGTGCCTTTGCATGTCTGTGCATGTGTTTGGGATGAATAAATGGATTTTAATCTTAATCTTTTAATCTTAATCAGTTGTCTTCCAGTTGACCAGCATGAAGCTGCAGATCTCCACCATGTTGCTGCTGGGGACATCAGGAGCTGCATTAATGAGGAGCAGAAGCGTACTGTTATGAATGTTTTGTGTTGTTTATGAAGCACTACTTATTTCAGCTAGAACCGATGTACTAGGGTCTGGGTTTGTATCCTAATGGTTAAATGCACATACTTTAAATCGCTTTTGATAAAACGTGACAAAGAAATACAACATTGTACACATAGATAAAATGTCTTTCTACCTCATCTGTAATATTCAAGGTGATGATCTCCCACAGAGCTGTTGATAACAGTCCACATCAAGTCTCTCCACTTCCCTCAGTGTGAAAACATAATTATATAATTAATTGGAGAAGTGTTTACAACACTGATGTGTGGACATTATAATGTTATCACTACTGTCTAATTCACTCTACAACTCCATGACAGACTAAATAAACAATGTGAAAATAGTAATGGCGGATATACCATCCTGTATCAGAATATTGGTGAAACAGTTACTATCACATGAAACGTACACGTGTAGCGTATTGATAGTAACTCATTAAAAAAAATAATGTCACAACCAAAACAAGACTGTCGAGTTATCTTGCTTCAATCTGTTCATTAGACGTGATAAATAAACGGTAACTTTTATAACAATTACATATTACAAAAAACTTGAGGCATGTAAGCATATGATGATAGATAAAGCAATAGGTTATGTTGGATAGTTTCAAGGCTACTTACCTCTAGTTCAGCACCAGCGGCTGGCCAGAAGAAGTGGAGCGATCTTCCTTGCCGCACAGGGCAAACGCAGGCAATGTGGAGACGAGCGCTTGGTCATCGAACGTTCTCTCTTCCCCGACCGCAACAGACTTGAAATTGCCTGTGCTCGGGCCCGTTAGTGCTACAACGTAGCCCTAGTTATTATTATTATTTTTCTTAGCTTAAATGAATTGGCTTTTTGAGGGCTTTAATGTGCTCAAAAAGTTGTAGGAGTTTGCAGTAAATTCGAAGGCGGCGTAAAATTACGTATTCTGGAGTATTTTGAAAAGGGCGTGGCAAAATGGCTAAAGAGCGCCACCTACGGAAAAGCCCCTCATTTAGCATTCACCGATCCTCAAAAAAAACAAAGATTATTGTGTATCATGACTAGATGCACAAAAAAGTCCATCAGTGCATTATGAATAACGCAACAGGAAGCCCGCCAGTTTGACTTTAGTGGCCATTTTGGTCATATTCCATATTTTTTCTTTGATGTACTTGTCGTACAGCTTTCATCAGATCAACTTCAAATTTAGACGATCGTCATCACAACAAATTGGAGATCTAAAGTTATTGAAGGATTACGTTTTAGCAAAACCGTCTGACCGTGGTGTGGCGTTAAAGTTTGATTAAACGCCATCAAAACACGGGCTTCTATATCTCAGACTTATTTTGTCCTATCGAGTCCAAACTACACACATAAGACAAGAGTAGAGATATGAAGACATCTATACAGAAATCGTGACTTAAAGTGACAGCGCCCCCTGGTGACAGCAGGAAAAGTCTTGTTTTTGTCACGTTTTATGTTTTTATATACTAGTCGTACAGCTTTTATCAAATCAACTTAATATTTAGACGACTGTCATCACAACAAAATGAAGATCTAAAGTTATTGAAAGATCGACTTTTCGTCAAACCGTGTGATTGTGGCGTGGCGCTAAAGTTTGATGAGACTTCGGTGAAACGCACTAAAACACGAGCTTCTGTATCTTGGACATATTTTGTCTAATCAAGTCCAAACTAGACACATAAGACAATAGTTGCGATATGAAGACATCTATACAGAAATCGTGACTTAAAATGACAGCGCCCCCTGGTGGCAGCAGGAAATGTATAGCTGACACTCTGATGTATTCCTGCTCATCCAATATGCAAAACCATGTCAAACTTTGTTTAATGGGTCTCAAGACATTGATAATGTAGCCATAAGATTATTGTGACTTTTTATCATGCGGTTTATTAATGGCATGGCTTGAAAGTTCATCAGCTCGTCGGAGAGAGTCCCATTGAATCCCATGTTAAAATGCCCAATTTTAGAGTAGAATTAAACCTGTTTACAGCATTATTCAAACTTTGGTTTTAGTCTCAATCGCTATGTTCTTCCTTCATTAAAACTCTGAGGGGGTGAACTTTTTCGTAACTACCTCTATATCGCTATAATAAGCGATATAGTGGTTTGAAATTTACGTGACGTCACAGTGAGCTGCGCCCTCCCTTCTCCTTACTTTTTCCTGTGTCATTGAACACAACTCGAGACTTTCGAAACCTCCCACTCAGTATCGGATGAATAACACAGTTTGATGTTTTGCTTGTTCTGCTGACGGACACGTTAAAGACGTCTGCGCTCCCGTTTCTGTGGTAAGTCAAGCTCAGTATTTTATTTAGATGTGTAGAAGTGATTCGCAGGGTGTTTTAGTACCATGCATTCGAGCTAACGTCCGTTAGCATGGAGGCTAAATACGAACTCCGGTCTGGGGCATTAACTCCTGTTTAATGCGAACGGCACTATTACCGACACACACCGATATGAACCGACATGAGTAGGTCCGCCCAGCAGTGGCATGCGTTAGTTTATGAGGTTAAATCTGAGACAGGAGACTGTGTGTGTCCGGTGAATTAGCTCCATCAGGATATCTATTGCTATAAAATGGTTTCACTCGCCAAGGCATTTGACTTGACAATGTTACACAGTTAGTTATTCTACTGAAACAGACTTACAGTGATCAATTGAAACGTGCGTATTTAAAGTCACATCTGTATTTTAAGAGCAGATGTTTAAAGGGGAATTCAACTTCCAAAGCTCTTTATTCAGAGTATTGTTATGATGTCTTACAGAGAAAGCTAAACGTTCTGCTGCCTGCACTGTTTACATTGTAATCTCAGGCAGATTTCACTGAATTGTTCTGTTAAATATAAATAAATTATAGCCTTGTATCTTTATTAGAACAGACAGTGTAATAGAGAATTTGATGCTGATGTACACTAACTATTTCCTAAGCTGAAATGATTATGATCTGTTTAACTTTGAAGTAATACACTTCCTTTTTTACCATTTAAAGTGTGTTAAGGACTTAACCTGGCACATGTATGACTTTACACATTTGTATATTTATGTTGAAATTTTCTCTAGCATGTCCAGCATGAGACAACTGGAATTCAACCACATTGAACACCGACTTCAGGTACAGACCTCTTTTCATTAATTACAAACAACCATGGCAAAGTACTGCACATAATACATTGTGTATTAAATAATATATGCAATACTTTGAATGTGAAATAACTCCATACTGTACATTCATTGTCATGGTAGTGCACGTTTTAATCCAAAAGCATATTCAAATACACAGTTGAATATCCACAGAAAATAAGATTACACACTTTGTTCATATGTAACTCTTCCTCTACAATAATGACGATCACTTTCATGTTTCCTATCATTTTATTAGGGACAGACGAGCCTGAAGGACACAGCTGTGATGACCATGTTCTGTCTCTTATGGCAAAGCAGAAATATAAAACACTGGGTTCTTATCTAAAGTGTATCAAATCAGATCTCCACCATGTTGCTGCTGAGGACATCAGGTGCTGCAGTTCTTCATCTATGAAGAGAAAAAACGCACTGTTAAAGAATGTTTTTTGTTGTGTATAAAGCACAACAGATTTCTGATAGAACTGTTGTACTGTGGTCTTGGTTTATATCCTCATGGTGAAATGTACATATTTTAAGTCCCTTCTGATAAAAGTGCTGAAAGAAATACAACATTGTACAAATACATAAAATGTCTTTCTACCTCATCAGTACTATTCAAGGTGATAATCTCCCACAGACCTATTGATAACAGTCCAAATCAAGTCTTTCCACTTCTCTCAGTGTGAAAACATAATTCTATAATTAATTTGAGAACTGTTTACAACACTGATGTGTGGAGATTAAAATCATACCTAAACTGTCTAATTCACTGTAAAACTCCATGACATTCGCAGGCCATCTGTAGTTAAGGGAGCAACGCATGGAATGATGTGTAGATTACTAGTTTGATGATGCATGAGGAGAGGCGGTGGTCGAGTGGCAGAAACTTGGACTATGGGCAGAGAAGGTCTCTGGTTCGTCTTTGGTTCGACTCCATGGAGAGACAACAAAAGTCGAACCTGGATTGATCTGTCCAAAAATCCAAGAGTCTCCCTACCCTCTCTAGTGCCCATGAGCAAGGCACCTCACTCCCCCAACATCTGCTCCCCCGAGCGCCGTACATGGTCGCTCACTGCTCTGTGTGTCCTGCACCAGATGGGTAAAAAGCAGCGATTAAATTTCCCTACCTGCATGAGTGTGCCTTTGCATGTCTGTGCATGTGTTTGGGATGAATAAATGGATTTTAATCTTAATCTTTTAATCTTAATCAGTTGTCTTCCAGTTGACCAGCATGAAGCTGCAGATCTCCACCATGTTGCTGCTGGGGACATCAGGAGCTGCATTAATGAGGAGCAGAAGCGTACTGTTATGAATGTTTTGTGTTGTTTATGAAGCACTACTTATTTCAGCTAGAACCGATGTACTAGGGTCTGGGTTTGTATCCTAATGGTTAAATGCACATACTTTAAATCGCTTTTGATAAAACGTGACAAAGAAATACAACATTGTACACATAGATAAAATGTCTTTCTACCTCATCTGTAATATTCAAGGTGATGATCTCCCACAGAGCTGTTGATAACAGTCCACATCAAGTCTCTCCACTTCCCTCAGTGTGAAAACATAATTATATAATTAATTGGAGAAGTGTTTACAACACTGATGTGTGGACATTATAATGTTATCACTACTGTCTAATTCACTCTACAACTCCATGACAGACTAAATAAACAATGTGAAAATAGTAATGGCGGATATACCATCCTGTATCAGAATATTGGTGAAACAGTTACTATCACATGAAACGTAAACGTGTAGCGTATTGATAGTAACTCATTAAAAAAAATAATGTCAAAACCAAAACAAGACTGTCGAGTTATCTTGCTTCAATCTGTTCATTAGACGTGATAAATAAACGGTAACTTTTATAACAATTACATATTACAAAAAACTTGAGGCATGTAAGCATATGATGATAGATAAAGCAATAGGTTATGTTGGATAGTTTCAAGGTTACTTACCTCTAGTTCAGCACCAGCGGCTGGCCAGAAGAAGTGGAGCGATCTTCCTTGCCGCACAGGGCAAACGCAGGCAATGTGGAGACGAGCGCTTGGTCATCGAACGTTCTCTCTTCCCCGACCGCAACAGACTTGAAATTGCCTGTGCTCGGGCCCGTTAGTGCTACAACGTAGCCCTAGTTATTATTATTATTATTAGGGCCCGAGCACCGAATGGTGAGAGGCCCTATTGAATCTGTAAGGATTTTTATTAGGGCCCGAGCACCGAATGGTGAGAGGCCCTATTGAATCTGTAAGGATTTTTATTAGGGCCCGAGCACCGAATGGTGAGAGGCCCTATTGAATCTGTAAGGATTTTTATTATTATTATTATTAGGGCCCGAGCACCGAATGGTGAGAGGCCCTATTGAATCTGTAAGGATTTTTATTATTAGGGCCCGAGCACCGAAATCGGTGGGAGGCCCTATTGAAATTGAAATGATTATTAGGGCCCGAGCACCGAAATCGGTGGGAGGCCCTATTGAAATTGAAATGATTATTATTATTATTATTATTATTATTTTTCTTAGCTTAAATGAATTGGCTTTTTGAGGGCTTTAATGTGCTCAAAAAGTTGTAGGAGTTTGCAGTAAATTCGAAGGCGGCGTAAAATTACGTATTCTGGAGTATTTTGAAAAGGGCGTGGCAAAATGGCTAAAGAGCGCCACCTACGGAAAAGCCCCTCATTTAGCATTCACCGATCCTCAAAAAAAACAAAGATTATTGTGTATCATGACTAGATGCACAAAAAAGTCCATCAGTGCATTATGAATAACGCAACAGGAAGCCCGCCAGTTTGACTTTAGTGGCCATTTTGGTCATATTCCATATTTTTTCTTTGATGTACTTGTCGTACAGCTTTCATCAGATCAACTTCAAATTTAGACGATCGTCATCACAACAAATTGGAGATCTAAAGTTATTGAAGGATTACGTTTTAGCAAAACCGTCTGACCGTGGTGTGGCGTTAAAGTTTGATTAAACGCCATCAAAACACGGGCTTCTATATCTCAGACTTATTTTGTCCTATCGAGTCCAAACTACACACATAAGACAAGAGTAGAGATATGAAGACATCTATACAGAAATCGTGACTTAAAGTGACAGCGCCCCCTGGTGACAGCAGGAAAAGTCTTGTTTTTGTCACGTTTTATGTTTTTATATACTAGTCGTACAGCTTTTATCAAATCAACTTAATATTTAGACGACTGTCATCACAACAAAATGAAGATCTAAAGTTATTGAAAGATCGACTTTTCGTCAAACCGTGTGATTGTGGCGTGGCGCTAAAGTTTGATGAGACTTCGGTGAAACGCACTAAAACACGAGCTTCTGTATCTTGGACATATTTTGTCTAATCAAGTCCAAACTAGACACATAAGACAATAGTTGCGATATGAAGACATCTATACAGAAATCGTGACTTAAAATGACAGCGCCCCCTGGTGGCAGCAGGAAATGTATAGCTGACACTCTGATGTATTCCTGCTCATCCAATATGCAAAACCATGTCAAACTTTGTTTAATGGGTCTCAAGACATTGATAATGTAGCCATAAGATTATTGTGACTTTTTATCATGCGGTTTATTAATGGCATGGCTAGAAAGTTCATCAGCTCGTCGGAGAGAGTCCCATTGAATCCCATGTTAAAATGCCCAATTTTAGAGTAGAATTAAACCTGTTTACAGCATTATTCAAACTTTGGTTTTAGTCTCAATCGCTATGTTCTTCCTTCATTAAAACTCTGAGGGGGTGAACTTTTTCGTAACTACCTCTATATCGCTATAATAAGCGATATAGTGGTTTGAAATTTACGTGACGTCACAGTGAGCTGCGCCCTCCCTTCTCCTTACTTTTTCCTGTGTCATTGAACACAACTCGAGACTTTCGAAACCTCCCACTCAGTATCGGATGAATAACACAGTTTGATGTTTTGCTTGTTCTGCTGACGGACACGTTAAAGACGTCTGCGCTCCCGTTTCTGTGGTAAGTCAAGCTCAGTATTTTATTTAGATGTGTAGAAGTGATTCGCAGGGTGTTTTAGTACCATGCATTCGAGCTAACGTCCGTTAGCATGGAGGCTAAATACGAACTCCGATCTGGGGCATTAACTCCTGTTTAATGCGAACGGCACTATTACCGACACACACCGATATGAACCGACATGAGTAGGTCCGCCCAGCAGTGGCATGCGTTAGTTTATGAGGTTAAATCTGAGACAGGAGACTGTGTGTGTCCGGTGAATTAGCTCCATCAGGATATCTATTGCTATAAAATGGTTTCACTCGCCAAGGCATTTGACTTGACAATGTTACACAGTTAGTTATTCTACTGAAACAGACTTACAGTGATCAATTGAAACGTGCGTATTTAAAGTCACATCTGTATTTTAAGAGCAGATGTTTAAAGGGGAATTCAACTTCCAAAGCTCTTTATTCAGAGTATTGTTATGATGTCTTACAGAGAAAGCTAAACGTTCTGCTGCCTGCACTGTTTACATTGTAATCTCAGGCAGATTTCACTGAATTGTTCTGTTAAATATAAATAAATTATAGCCTTGTATCTTTATTAGAACAGACAGTGTAATAGAGAATTTGATGCTGATGTACACTAACTATTTCCTAAGCTGAAATGATTATGATCTGTTTAACTTTGAAGTAATACACTTCCTTTTTTACCATTTAAAGTGTGTTAAGGACTTAACCTGGCACATGTATGACTTTACACATTTGTATATTTATGTTGAAATTTTCTCTAGCATGTCCAGCATGAGACAACTGGAATTCAACCACATTGAACACCGACTTCAGGTACAGACCTCTTTTCATTAATTACAAACAACCATGGCAAAGTACTGCACATAATACATTGTGTATTAAATAATATATGCAATACTTTGAATGTGAAATAACTCCATACTGTACATTCATTGTCATGGTAGTGCACGTTTTAATCCAAAAGCATATTCAAATACACAGTTGAATATCCACAGAAAATAAGATTACACACTTTGTTCATATGTAACTCTTCCTCTACAATAATGACGATCACTTTCATGTTTCCTATCATTTTATTAGGGACAGACGAGCCTGAAGGACACAGCTGTGATGACCATGTTCTGTCTCTTATGGCAAAGCAGAAATATAAAACACTGGGTTCTTATCTAAAGTGTATCAAATCAGATCTCCACCATGTTGCTGCTGAGGACATCAGGTGCTGCAGTTCTTCATCTATGAAGAGAAAAAACGCACTGTTAAAGAATGTTTTGTGTTGTGTATAAAGCACAACAGATTTCAGATAGAACTGTTGTACTGTGGTCTTGGTTTATATCCTCATGGTGAAATGTACATATTTTAAGTCCCTTCTGATAAAAGTGCTGAAAGAAATACAACATTGTACAAATACATAAAATGTCTTTCTACCTCATCAGTACTATTCAAGGTGATAATCTCCCACAGACCTATTGATAACAGTCCAAATCAAGTCTTTCCACTTCTCTCAGTGTGAAAACATAATTCTATAATTAATTTGAGAACTGTTTACAACACTGATGTGTGGAGATTAAAATCATACCTAAACTGTCTAATTCACTGTAAAACTCCATGACATTCGCAGGCCATCTGTAGTTAAGGGAGCAACGCATGGAATGATGTGTAGATTACTAGTTTGATGATGCATGAGGAGAGGCGGTGGTCGAGTGGCAGAAACTTGGACTATGGGCAGAGAAGGTCTCTGGTTCGTCTTTGGTTCGACTCCATGGAGAGACAACAAAAGTCGAACCTGGATTGATCTGTCCAAAAATCCAAGAGTCTCCCTACCCTCTCTAGTGCCCATGAGCAAGGCACCTCACTCCCCCAACATCTGCTCCCCCGAGCGCCGTACATGGTCGCTCACTGCTCTGTGTGTCCTGCACCAGATGGGTAAAAAGCAGCGATTAAATTTCCCTACCTGCATGAGTGTGCCTTTGCATGTCTGTGCATGTGTTTGGGATGAATAAATGGAGTTTAATCTTAATCTTTTAATCTTAATCAGTTGTCTTCCAGTTGACCAGCATGAAGCTGCAGATCTCCACCATGTTGCTGCTGGGGACATCAGGAGCTGCATTAATGAGGAGCAGAAGCGTACTGTTATGAATGTTTTGTGTTGTTTATGAAGCACTACTTATTTCAGCTAGAACCGATGTACTAGGGTCTGGGTTTGTATCCTAATGGTTAAATGCACATACTTTAAATCGCTTTTGATAAAACGTGACAAAGAAATACAACATTGTACACATAGATAAAATGTCTTTCTACCTCATCTGTAATATTCAAGGTGATGATCTCCCACAGAGCTGTTGATAACAGTCCACATCAAGTCTCTCCACTTCCCTCAGTGTGAAAACATAATTATATAATTAATTGGAGAAGTGTTTACAACACTGATGTGTGGACATTATAATGTTATCACTACTGTCTAATTCACTCTACAACTCCATGACAGACTAAATAAACAATGTGAAAATAGTAATGGCGGATATACCATCCTGTATCAGAATATTGGTGAAACAGTTACTATCACATGAAACGTAAACGTGTAGCGTATTGATAGTAACTCATTAAAAAAAATAATGTCAAAACCAAAACAAGACTGTCGAGTTATCTTGCTTCAATCTGTTCATTAGACGTGATAAATAAACGGTAACTTTTATAACAATTACATATTACAAAAAACTTGAGGCATGTAAGCATATGATGATAGATAAAGCAATAGGTTATGTTGGATAGTTTCAAGGTTACTTACCTCTAGTTCAGCACCAGCGGCTGGCCAGAAGAAGTGGAGCGATCTTCCTTGCCGCACAGGGCAAACGCAGGCAATGTGGAGACGAGCGCTTGGTCATCGAACGTTCTCTCTTCCCCGACCGCAACAGACTTGAAATTGCCTGTGCTCGGGCCCGTTAGTGCTACAACGTAGCCCTAGTTATTATTAGGGCCCGAGCACCGAAATCGGTGGGAGGCCCTATTGAAATTGAAATGATTATTATTATTATTATTATTATTATTTTTCTTAGCTTAAATGAATTGGCTTTTTGAGGGCTTTAATGTGCTCAAAAAGTTGTAGGAGTTTGCAGTAAATTCGAAGGCGGCGTAAAATTACGTATTCTGGAGTATTTTGAAAAGGGCGTGGCAAAATGGCTAAAGAGCGCCACCTACGGAAAAGCCCCTCATTTAGCATTCACCGATCCTCAAAAAAAACAAAGATTATTGTGTATCATGACTAGATGCACAAAAAAGTCCATCAGTGCATTATGAATAACGCAACAGGAAGCCCGCCAGTTTGACTTTAGTGGCCATTTTGGTCATATTCCATATTTTTTCTTTGATGTACTTGTCGTACAGCTTTCATCAGATCAACTTCAAATTTAGACGATCGTCATCACAACAAATTGGAGATCTAAAGTTATTGAAGGATTACGTTTTAGCAAAACCGTCTGACCGTGGTGTGGCGTTAAAGTTTGATTAAACGCCATCAAAACACGGGCTTCTATATCTCAGACTTATTTTGTCCTATCGAGTCCAAACTACACACATAAGACAAGAGTAGAGATATGAAGACATCTATACAGAAATCGTGACTTAAAGTGACAGCGCCCCCTGGTGACAGCAGGAAAAGTCTTGTTTTTGTCACGTTTTATGTTTTTATATACTAGTCGTACAGCTTTTATCAAATCAACTTAATATTTAGACGACTGTCATCACAACAAAATGAAGATCTAAAGTTATTGAAAGATCGACTTTTCGTCAAACCGTGTGATTGTGGCGTGGCGCTAAAGTTTGATGAGACTTCGGTGAAACGCACTAAAACACGAGCTTCTGTATCTTGGACATATTTTGTCTAATCAAGTCCAAACTAGACACATAAGACAATAGTTGCGATATGAAGACATCTATACAGAAATCGTGACTTAAAATGACAGCGCCCCCTGGTGGCAGCAGGAAATGTATAGCTGACACTCTGATGTATTCCTGCTCATCCAATATGCAAAGCCATGTCAAACTTTGTTTAATGGGTCTCAAGACATTGATAATGTAGCCATAAGATTATTGTGACTTTTTATCATGCGGTTTATTAATGGCATGGCTTGAAAGTTCATCAGCTCGTCGGAGAGAGTCCCATTGAATCCCATGTTAAAATGCCCAATTTTAGAGTAGAATTAAACCTGTTTACAGCATTATTCAAACTTTGGTTTTAGTCTCAATCGCTATGTTCTTCCTTCATTAAAACTCTGAGGGGGTGAACTTTTTCGTAACTACCTCTATATCGCTATAATAAGCGATATAGTGGTTTGAAATTTACGTGACGTCACAGTGAGCTGCGCCCTCCCTTCTCCTTACTTTTTCCTGTGTCATTGAACACAACTCGAGACTTTCGAAACCTCCCACTCAGTATCGGATGAATAACACAGTTTGATGTTTTGCTTGTTCTGCTGACGGACACGTTAAAGACGTCTGCGCTCCCGTTTCTGTGGTAAGTCAAGCTCAGTATTTTATTTAGATGTGTAGAAGTGATTCGCAGGGTGTTTTAGTACCATGCATTCGAGCTAACGTCCGTTAGCATGGAGGCTAAATACGAACTCCGATCTGGGGCATTAACTCCTGTTTAATGCGAACGGCACTATTACCGACACTCACCGATATGAACCGACATGAGTAGGTCCGCCCAGCAGTGGCATGCGTTAGTTTATGAGGTTAAATCTGAGACAGGAGACTGTGTGTGTCCGGTGAATTAGCTCCATCAGGATATCTATTGCTATAAAATGGTTTCACTCGCCAAGGCATTTGACTTGACAATGTTACACAGTTAGTTATTCTACTGAAACAGACTTACAGTGATCAATTGAAACGTGCGTATTTAAAGTCACATCTGTATTTTAAGAGCAGATGTTTAAAGGGGAATTCAACTTCCAAAGCTCTTTATTCAGAGTATTGTTATGATGTCTTACAGAGAAAGCTAAACGTTCTGCTGCCTGCACTGTTTACATTGTAATCTCAGGCAGATTTCACTGAATTGTTCTGTTAAATATAAATAAATTATAGCCTTGTATCTTTATTAGAACAGACAGTGTAATAGAGAATTTGATGCTGATGTACACTAACTATTTCCTAAGCTGAAATGATTATGATCTGTTTAACTTTGAAGTAATACACTTCCTTTTTTACCATTTAAAGTGTGTTAAGGACTTAACCTGGCACATGTATGACTTTACACATTTGTATATTTATGTTGAAATTTTCTCTAGCATGTCCAGCATGAGACAACTGGAATTCAACCACATTGAACACCGACTTCAGGTACAGACCTCTTTTCATTAATTACAAACAACCATGGCAAAGTACTGCACATAATACATTGTGTATTAAATAATATATGCAATACTTTGAATGTGAAATAACTCCATACTGTACATTCATTGTCATGGTAGTGCACGTTTTAATCCAAAAGCATATTCAAATACACAGTTGAATATCCACAGAAAATAAGATTACACACTTTGTTCATATGTAACTCTTCCTCTACAATAATGACGATCACTTTCATGTTTCCTATCATTTTATTAGGGACAGACGAGCCTGAAGGACACAGCTGTGATGACCATGTTCTGTCTCTTATGGCAAAGCAGAAATATAAAACACTGGGTTCTTATCTAAAGTGTATCAAATCAGATCTCCACCATGTTGCTGCTGAGGACATCAGGTGCTGCAGTTCTTCATCTATGAAGAGAAAAAACGCACTGTTAAAGAATGTTTTGTGTTGTGTATAAAGCACAACAGATTTCTGATAGAACTGTTGTACTGTGGTCTTGGTTTATATCCTCATGGTGAAATGTACATATTTTAAGTCCCTTCTGATAAAAGTGCTGAAAGAAATACAACATTGTACAAATACATAAAATGTCTTTCTACCTCATCAGTACTATTCAAGGTGATAATCTCCCACAGACCTATTGATAACAGTCCAAATCAAGTCTTTCCACTTCTCTCAGTGTGAAAACATAATTCTATAATTAATTTGAGAACTGTTTACAACACTGATGTGTGGAGATTAAAATCATACCTAAACTGTCTAATTCACTGTAAAACTCCATGACATTCGCAGGCCATCTGTAGTTAAGGGAGCAACGCATGGAATGATGTGTAGATTACTAGTTTGATGATGCATGAGGAGAGGCGGTGGTCGAGTGGCAGAAACTTGGACTATGGGCAGAGAAGGTCTCTGGTTCGTCTTTGGTTCGACTCCATGGAGAGACAACAAAAGTCGAACCTGGATTGATCTGTCCAAAAATCCAAGAGTCTCCCTACCCTCTCTAGTGCCCATGAGCAAGGCACCTCACTCCCCCAACATCTGCTTCCCCGAGCGCCGTACATGGTCGCTCACTGCTCTGTGTGTCCTGCACCAGATGGGTAAAAAGCAGCGATTAAATTTCCCTACCTGCATGAGTGTGCCTTTGCATGTCTGTGCATGTGTTTGGGATGAATAAATGGATTTTAATCTTAATCTTTTAATCTTAATCAGTTGTCTTCCAGTTGACCAGCATGAAGCTGCAGATCTCCACCATGTTGCTGCTGGGGACATCAGGAGCTGCATTAATGAGGAGCAGAAGCGTACTGTTATGAATGTTTTGTGTTGTTTATGAAGCACTACTTATTTCAGCTAGAACCGATGTACTAGGGTCTGGGTTTGTATCCTAATGGTTAAATGCACATACTTTAAATCGCTTTTGATAAAACGTGACAAAGAAATACAACATTGTACACATAGATAAAATGTCTTTCTACCTCATCTGTAATATTCAAGGTGATGATCTCCCACAGAGCTGTTGATAACAGTCCACATCAAGTCTCTCCACTTCCCTCAGTGTGAAAACATAATTATATAATTAATTGGAGAAGTGTTTACAACACTTATGTGTGGACATTATAATGTTATCACTACTGTCTAATTCACTCTACAACTCCATGACAGACTAAATAAACAATGTGAAAATAGTAATGGCGGATATACCATCCTGTATCAGAATATTGGTGAAACAGTTACTATCACATGAAACGTAAACGTGTAGCGTATTGATAGTAACTCATTAAAAAAAATAATGTCAAAACCAAAACAAGACTGTCGAGTTATCTTGCTTCAATCTGTTCATTAGACGTGATAAATAAACGGTAACTTTTATAACAATTACATATTACAAAAAACTTGAGGCATGTAAGCATATGATGATAGATAAAGCAATAGGTTATGTTGGATAGTTTCAAGGTTACTTACCTCTAGTTCAGCACCAGCGGCTGGCCAGAAGAAGTGGAGCGATCTTCCTTGCCGCACAGGGCAAACGCAGGCAATGTGGAGACGAGCGCTTGGTCATCGAACGTTCTCTCTTCCCCGACCGCAACAGACTTGAAATTGCCTGTGCTCGGGCCCGTTAGTGCTACAACGTAGCCCTAGTTATTATTATTATTTTTCTTAGCTTAAATGAATTGGCTTTTTGAGGGCTTTAATGTGCTCAAAAAGTTGTAGGAGTTTGCAGTAAATTCGAAGGCGGCGTAAAATTACGTATTCTGGAGTATTTTGAAAAGGGCGTGGCAAAATGGCTCAAGAGCGCCACCTACGGAAAAGCCCCTCATTTAGCATTCACCGATCCTCAAAAAAAACAAAGATTATTGTGTATCATGACTAGATGCACAAAAAAGTCCATCAGTGCATTATGAATAACGCAACAGGAAGCCCGCCAGTTTGACTTTAGTGGCCATTTTGGTCATATTCCATATTTTTTCTTTGATGTACTTGTCGTACAGCTTTCATCAGATCAACTTCAAATTTAGACGATCGTCATCACAACAAATTGGAGATCTAAAGTTATTGAAGGATTACGTTTTAGCAAAACCGTCTGACCGTGGTGTGGCGTTAAAGTTTGATGAAACGCCATCAAAACACAAGCTTCCATATTTCAGACATATTTTGTCCAATTGAGTCCAAACTAGACACATTCGACAAGAGTCGCCACCAGAAGACATGGGTGCAGAAATTGTGACTTACAATCACAGCGCCCCCTGGTGGTAACGCGAAATGTCTTATTTTGGTACGTGTTATGTTTTTATGTACTACTCAGACAGCTTTCATCAGATCAACTTAAAAATTAGATGAGACTCTACAAAACAAGATGAAGATCTAAAGTTATCAGAATTTAAACTTTTCATCATACCGTGTGACCGTGGTGAGGTCTCAAAGTTCGACTAAACGCCAATATAAGCGAGCTTCTGTAACTTAGACATATTTTGTCCAATCGACTCCAAACTACACATATAAGACAAGAGTCGCGACCGGAAGACATCTACCTAGAAATCATGACTTAAAAGGAAAGCGCCCCCTGGTGGCATCAGGAAATGTCTTGTTTTGGTCATCTTACTCTTTGATGTATTTCCCTCCAGCCACTTTACTAAACCATGTCAAACTGTGTCAAATTGGTCTCAAGATATTGATAATGTAGGCATAACATTATTGTGACTTTTCATCATGCAGATTGTTAATGGCGTGGCATCAAAGTTCATCAGCTCACCATGACCTATGAAACCCATTTTAACAGAGTTACCCTGAACGCAGCATGAGACCGCTTTCGGTTTGTTACGTCTCACACTTGGATGTATTTCTCCTCATTCACTTTGCTAAACCATGTCAAACTGTGTCACATGGGTCTCAATATATTGATAATGTAGGCATAACATTGCTGTGAGTTTTCATCATGCGGATTATTCATAGCTTTGCAGCAGACTTCTTCAACTCGCCATGACAAACGAAGCTGCATTTAACACAGCTGCAAGTGAACGCCTCATGAGTTACGTCGTCACAAGCTGCGGAGCTGTGTATCACGAAGAACCGGAGAACGGTTGGCGAGTCTGGATGAGAGGACGGCGGCGGAGTAACTGTGGACGTTGTTCGCTCAGCAGGTTAGAGTGTGGGACTCAAAGGTTTTTGTCCCCTCTCCCGTTGTGTCTTTTCCTGTGTGAACTCTGCCGCTCTCAACAGCAGCACTGGCTATGAGCTAGCTCCTGCTAGCTCCGACGAAGCATCTCTCAACTGCTACGTAAGTTAAACGGACACTTCTGACTGACTGTGATGATAAGCAAAAGAGACACTGTGGATGTGTGATGTGTTGTACTGCATTTGTTTGATCTGTTTACTAATACTAGCTCTAATAAATACTGTATAAATTATATTTTGCTCCTGAATTGAACTGTGTTAAAGGGGTTCACATGGAAAATATATGTTCAATTATGTAAAGGGTGATTTTTGTTACTATTATACTAATGGAGATTTAGCACTTGCTACACATTGTAAGAGCAGCTGTTCAAAGGAGCACTACGTCTTTTAAGGCTCTTTATTCAGAGTCACGGTGTTGATGTCCTGTCACGTGTTACAGTGAAAAATAACCGTGTCTCCCACCTTCAGTATTTAAATCGTTAATCTCAGACAGACTTCACTGAATTCTTTTGTTAAATATGAGTAAGTCATAGCCTTGTACCTTTACTACAACAGACAGTGTCATACAGAGTTGTGGGCTTATATGCACTACCTATTTCCTAATCTGAAATGATTATGCTCTGATTAACTTTGAACTAATATTTTATTTTTACCATTTAAAAGTCTGTTAATTACTTAACCTGGCCCATGTATGACTTTACATATCTGTGTATTGGTTTCATGTTCCTCTAGAAGGTCCAACTTGACACACAACTTGAATCCAACCAGACTGAACACTGACTCCAGGTACAGACCTGATTTCATTACTTAAAAACAATCAAAGTATTGCACATAATACATAATGTATTAAATTATAATGCAATACTTTTAATGTGAAATAGCTCCATTAAAAACATTCATTGTCATGGTAGTGCACGTTTTAATCCAAAAGCATATTCAAATACACAGTTGAATATCCACAGAAAATAAGATTACACACTTTGTTCATATGTAACTCTTCCTCTACAATAATGACGATCACTTTCATGTTTCCTATCATTTTATTAGGGACAGACGAGCCTGAAGGACACAGCTGTGATGACCATGTTCTGTCTCTTATGGCAAAGCAGAAATATAAAACACTGGGTTCTTATCTAAAGTGTATCAAATCAGATCTCCACCATGTTGCTGCTGAGGACATCAGGTGCTGCAGTTCTTCATCTATGAAGAGAAAAAACGCACTGTTAAAGAATGTTTTGTGTTGTGTATAAAGCACAACAGATTTCAGATAGAACTGTTGTACTGTGGTCTTGGTTTATATCCTCATGGTGAAATGTACATATTTTAAGTCCCTTCTGATAAAAGTGCTGAAAGAAATACAACATTGTACAAATACATAAAATGTCTTTCTACCTCATCAGTACTATTCAAGGTGATAATCTCCCACAGACCTATTGATAACAGTCCAAATCAAGTCTTTCCACTTCTCTCAGTGTGAAAACATAATTCTATAATTAATTTGAGAACTGTTTACAACACTGATGTGTGGAGATTAAAATCATACCTAAACTGTCTAATTCACTGTAAAACTCCATGACATTCGCAGGCCATCTGTAGTTAAGGGAGCAACGCATGGAGTGATGTGTAGATTACTAGTTTGATGATGCATGAGGAGAGGCGGTGGTCGAGTGGCAGAAACTTGGACTATGGGCAGAGAAGGTCTCTGGTTCGTCTTTGGTTCGACTCCATGGAGAGACAACAAAAGTCGAACCTGGATTGATCTGTCCAAAAATCCAAGAGTCTCCCTACCCTCTCTAGTGCCCATGAGCAAGGCACCTCACTCCCCCAACATCTGCTCCCCCGAGCGCCGTACATGGTCGCTCACTGCTCTGTGTGTCCTGCACCAGATGGGTAAAAAGCAGCGATTAAATTTCCCTACCTGCATGAGTGTGCCTTTGCATGTCTGTGCATGTGTTTGGGATGAATAAATGGATTTTAATCTTAATCTTTTAATCTTAATCAGTTGTCTTCCAGTTGACCAGCATGAAGCTGCAGATCTCCACCATGTTGCTGCTGGGGACATCAGGAGCTGCATTAATGAGGAGCAGAAGCGTACTGTTATGAATGTTTTGTGTTGTTTATGAAGCACTACTTATTTCAGCTAGAACCGATGTACTAGGGTCTGGGTTTGTATCCTAATGGTTAAATGCACATACTTTAAATCGCTTTTGATAAAACGTGACAAAGAAATACAACATTGTACAAATAGATAAAATGTCTTTCTACCTCATCTGTAATATTCAAGGTGATGATCTCCCACAGAGCTGTTGATAACAGTCCACATCAAGTCTCTCCACTTCCCTCAGTGTGAAAACATAATTATATAATTAATTGGGGAAGTGTTTACAACACTGATGTGTGGACATTATAATGTTATCACTACTGTCTAATTCACTCTACAACTCCATGACAGACTAAATAAACGATGTGAAAATAGTAATGGCGGATATACCATCCTGTATCAGAATATTGGTGAAACAGTTACTATCACATGAAACGTACACGTGTAGCGTATTGATAGTAACTCATTAAAAAAAATAATGTCACAACCAAAACAAGACTGTCGAGTTATCTTGCTTCAATCTGTTCATTAGACGTGATAAATAAACGGTAACTTTTATAACAATTACATATTACAAAAAACTTGAGGCATGTAAGCATATGATGATAGATAAAGCAATAGGTTATGTTGGATAGTTTGAAGGTTACTTACCTCTAGTTCAGCACCAGCGGCTGGCCAGAAGAAGTGGAGCGATCTTCCTTGCCGCACAGGGCAAACGCAGGCAATGTGGAGACGAGCGCTTGGTCATCGAACGTTCTCTCTTCCCCGACCGCAACAGACTTGAAATTGCCTGTGCTCGGGCCCGTTAGTGCTACAACGTAGCCCTAGTTATTAGGGCCCGAGCACCGAATGGTGAGAGGCCCTATTGAATCTGTAAGGATTTTTATTATTATTATTATTATTATTATTATTATTATTATTATTATTATTATTATTATTTCCCTTTGGGGGTCTTTTTCAGGGTCTAGACATGCTCAAAAAGTTATGAAACTTTGCAGGAAATTCAAGGTCTGCGGATATTTTAGTATTCTGGAGTAATTGGAATTGGGCGTGGCAAAATGGCTCTACAGCGCCCCCTGGAACCAGCCCCTAGGTTTCCACATAACGGATTTTCATCAAAATCTGGATATAGGTGTATCGTGACCAGTCATGAAAAAAAGTCTCATGGAGCATTATGAAAAACGCAACAGGAAGTCCGCCATTTTGCTTTTAGTGGCCATTTTGGCAATATCCCACATTTTTACTTTTACGTACTTGTCCCAGGGCTTTCATCAGATCAACTTCAAATTCAGATGAGTGTCATCACAACAAGATGGAGATAAAAAATGATTGAGGGATTTTTTTTTTATCACACCGTGTGACCGTGGCATGGCGTTAAAAATTGGTTACACGCCATCAAAACACGGGCATCTGTATCTCGGACGTACATGTTCCAATCAAGTCCAAACTAGACATGTAAGACAATAGTCCCCGCCTGATGACATCTATGCATAAATGATGACTTAAAACCGCAGCGCCCCCTGGTGGCAACAGGAAATGTCTTGTTTTTTGCTTGTCTTACACTTGGATGAATTTCTCCTCATCCACTGACCTCAACCATGTCAAACTGTATCCAATGGGTCCCAAGACATTGACAATGAAGACATAAGATTACCGTGACTTTTCGTCAAACGCCATATGAATGGCGTGGCATTAAAGTTCATCAACTCGCCGTGAAACACGAAATTGCTGTAACTTCAGTGTTCATGATTCTATCTCTCTCAAACTACATGTGTGTAACAACAGCCCCCCCCTGAAGATATTCATATGGTTTTAAGAAATGGGCGTGGCAAAAAAACTGACCAGCGCCCCCTATAGGGCAACCCCGGCACTACGATGGCCGACATTTATACAAATCTATCGGGACATGTGTCGTTTCATAACAAACAAAAAAATATCTTGGATAGGTATGCTTGACCAAACAGGGAGGCCGCCATTTTGGATTAAGTGGCCATTTTTTTCCCATATTCCACATTTTTACTTGATGCACTTGTCCCAGGGCTTTCATCAGATTAACTTCAAATTAAGATCAGTGCCATCACAACAAGATGGAGATAAAAAGTGATTAAGAGATTGACCTTTCGTCACACCGTGTGACCGTGGCGTGGCGTCTTGAGTTTGATTAAACGCCATCAAAACACGAGGTTCTGTATCTCGGACATACATTGTCCAATCGAGTCCAAACTAGACATGTAAGACAAGGGTGCCATCCTGATGACATCTACACAGAAATTATGACTTGAAATTACAGCGCCCCCTGGTGGCTACAGGAAGTGAAATGTTTTATACTTTGATGAACTGCTCCTGGCTGATTTACAATATACAGCTCAAATCAGATCAGTCAAGTCATTAGATCATGGTCAGAATTGTGAAGTTTCCTCAAACCGTGTAAACATTGATGTGCGGCGAAGGATTTTCCTTCGCCAAAGGACACGATGTTATCATAACTCCACTGTGCATTGTCCTATCACTACCAAACTTCTGTCACATGATAAGAGTACAAGCCTGAACAGCTCTATGTGTCAATATTTCCTCAGTGTCATAGCGCCACCTACTGATTCACCAGGAAACAGGAAGTACTTTGTTAATCCACTCTGCATTATCCAACCGGCTCCAAACTACTGACCTATGATCACAATACTGATCTGAACAGCTCCACATATGAATATTAGTTCAGGGTCATAGCGCCACCTACTGATCAGTGTGAAAATTTAGTTGTGTTAACATTGTCCAATCGACACAAAATTGCTCACGCTACATCAGAGCGCCTACATGAACAGATATATATGTCTGTGCGTAATAATAGTGATGGCGCCACCTACTGGCAAACCTACTGCCGCAGAGCGCAAAACGCATGCAACGTGGAGAAGTGCATGCTCGATCGATGATGTGCGCTTGGTCATCGATCGCTCTCTCCACCGACCGCAACAGGCTTCAACGTGCGGGTGCTCGGGCCCGCAAGTGCTACAACGTAGCCCTAGTTATTATTATTTCCCTTTGGGGGGCTTTTTCAGGGTCTAGACATGCTCAAAAAGTTATGAAACTTTGCAGGAAATTCAAGGTCTGCGGATATTTTAGTATTCTGGAGTAATTGGAATTGGGCGTGGCAAAATGGCTCTACAGCGCCCCCTGGAACCAGCCCCTAGGTTTCCACATAACGGATTTTCATCAAAATCTGGATATAGGTGTATCGTGACCAGTCATGAAAAAAAGTCTCATGGAGCATTATGAAAAACGCAACAGGAAGTCCGCCATTTTGCTTTTAGTGGCCATTTTGGCAATATCCCACATTTTTACTTTTACGTACTTGTCCCAGGGCTTTCATCAGATCAACTTCAAATTCAGATGAGTGTCATCACAACAAGATGGAGATAAAAAATGATTGAGGGATTTTTTTTTTATCACACCGTGTGACCGTGGCATGGCGTTAAAAATTGGTTACACGCCATCAAAACACGGGCATCTGTATCTCGGACATACATGTTCCAATCAAGTCCAAACTAGACATGTAAGACAATAGTCCCCGCCTGATGACATCTATGCATAAATGATGACTTAAAACCGCAGCGCCCCCTGGTGGCAACAGGAAATGTCTTGTTTTTTGCTTGTCTTACACTTGGATGAATTTCTCCTCATCCACTGACCTCAACCATGTCAAACTGTATCAAATGGGTCCCAAGACATTGACAATGAAGACATAAGATTACCGTGACTTTTCGTCAAGCGCCATATGAATGGCGTGGCATTAAAGTTCATCAACTCGCCGTGAAACACGAAATTGCTGTAACTTCAGTGTTCATGATTCTATCTCTCTCAAACTACATGTGTGTAACAACAGCCCCCCCCTGAAGATATTCATATGGTTTTAAGAAATGGGCGTGGCAAAAAAACTGACCAGCGCCCCCTATAGGGCAACCCCGGCACTACGATGGCCGACATTTATACAAATCTATCGGGACATGTGTCGTTTCATAACAAACAAAAAAATATCTTGGATAGGTATGCTTGACCAAACAGGGAGGCCGCCATTTTGGATTAAGTGGCCATTTTTTTCCCATATTCCACATTTTTACTTGATGCACTTGTCCCAGGGCTTTCATCAGATTAACTTCAAATTAAGATCAGTGCCATCACAACAAGATGGAGATAAAAAGTGATTAAGAGATTGACCTTTCGTCACACCGTGTGACCGTGGCGTGGCGTCTTGAGTTTGATTAAACGCCATCAAAACACGAGGTTCTGTATCTCGGACATACATTGTCCAATCGAGTCCAAACTAGACATGTAAGACAAGGGTGCCATCCTGATGACATCTACACAGAAATTATGACTTGAAATTACAGCGCCCCCTGGTGGCTACAGGAAGTGACATGTTTTATACTTTGATGAACTGCTCCTGGCTGATTTACAATATACAGCTCAAATCAGATCAGTCAAGTCATTAGATCATGGTCAGAATTGTGAAGTTTCCTCAAACCGTGTAAACATTGATGTGCGGCGAAGGATTTTCCTTCGCCAAAGGACAAGATGTTATCATAACTCCACTGTGCATTGTCCTATCACTACAAAACTTCTGTCACATGGTCAGAGTCCAAGCCTGAACAGCTCTATGTGTCAATATTTCCTCAGTGTCATAGCGCCACCTACTGATTCGCCAGGAAACAGGAAGTACTTTGTTAATCCACTCTGCATTATCCAACCGGCTCCAAACTACTGACCTATGATCACAATACTGATCTGAACAGCTCCACATATAAATATTAGTTCAGGGTCATAGCGCCACCTACTGATCAGTGTGAAAATTAAGTTGTGTTTAACATTGTCCAATTGACACAAAATTTCTCACGCTACATCAGAGCGCCTACTTGAACAGATCTATATGTCTGTGCGTAATAATAGTGATGGCGCCACCTACTGGCAAACCTACTGCCGCAGAGCGCAAAACGCATGCAACGTGGAGAAGTGCATGCTCGATCGATGATGTGCGCTTGGTCATCGATCGCTCTCTCCACCGACCGCAACAGGCTTCAACGTGCGGGTGCTCGGGCCCGCAAGTGCTACAACGTAGCCCTAGTTAGGGCCCGAGCACCGAATGGTGAGAGGCCCTATTGAATCTGTAAGGATTTTTATTATTATTATTATTAGGGCCCGAGCACCGAATGGTGAGAGGCCCTATTGAATCTGTAAGGATTTTTATTATTATTATTATTATTATTATTATTATTAGGGCCCGAGCACCGAAATCGGTGAGAGGACCTTTAGGGCCCGAGCACCGAAATCGGTGAGAGGACCTATTGAAATTGAAAAGATTATTATTAGGGCCCGAGCACCGAAATCGGTGGGAGGCCCTATTGAAATTGAAATGATTATTATTATTATTATTATTATTTTTCTTAGCTTAAATGAATTGGCTTTTTGAGGGCTTTAATGTGCTCAAAAAGTTGTAGGAGTTTGCAGTAAATTCGAAGGCGGCGTAAAATTACGTATTCTGGAGTATTTTGAAAAGGGCGTGGCAAAATGGCTCAAGAGCGCCACCTACGGAAAAGCCCCTCATTTAGCATTCACCGATCCTCAAAAAAAACAAAGATTATTGTGTATCATGACTAGATGCACAAAAAAGTCCATCAGTGCATTATGAATAACGCAACAGGAAGCCCGCCAGTTTGACTTTAGTGGCCATTTTGGTCATATTCCATATTTTTTCTTTGATGTACTTGTCGTACAGCTTTCATCAGATCAACTTCAAATTTAGACGATCGTCATCACAACAAATTGGAGATCTAAAGTTATTGAAGGATTACGTTTTAGCAAAACCGTCTGACCGTGGTGTGGCGTTAAAGTTTGATGAAACGCCATCAAAACACAAGCTTCCATATTTCAGACATATTTTGTCCAATTGAGTCCAAACTAGACACATTCGACAAGAGTCGCCACCAGAAGACATGGGTGCAGAAATTGTGACTTACAATCACAGCGCCCCCTGGTGGTAACGCGAAATGTCTTATTTTGGTACGTGTTATGTTTTTATGTACTACTCAGACAGCTTTCATCAGATCAACTTAAAAATTAGATGAGACTCTACAAAACAAGATGAAGATCTAAAGTTATCAGAATTTAAACTTTTCATCATACCGTGTGACCGTGGTGAGGTCTCAAAGTTCGACTAAACGCCAATATAAGCGAGCTTCTGTAACTTAGACATATTTTGTCCAATCGACTCCAAACTACACATATAAGACAAGAGTCGCGACCGGAAGACATCTACCTAGAAATCATGACTTAAAAGGAAAGCGCCCCCTGGTGGCATCAGGAAATGTCTTGTTTTGGTCATCTTACTCTTTGATGTATTTCCCTCCAGCCACTTTACTAAACCATGTCAAACTGTGTCAAATTGGTCTCAAGATATTGATAATGTAGGCATAACAATATTGTGACTTTTCATCATGCAGATTGTTAATGGCGTGGCATCAAAGTTCATCAGCTCATCATGACCTATGAAACCCATTTTAACAGAGTTACCCTGAACGCAGCATGAGACCGCTTTCGGTTTGTTACGTCTCACACTTGGATGTATTTCTCCTCATTCACTTTGCTAAACCATGTCAAACTGTGTCACATGGGTCTCAATATATTGATAATGTAGGCATAACATTGCTGTGAGTTTTCATCATGCGGATTATTCATAGCTTTGCAGCAGACTTCTTCAACTCGCCATGACAAACGAAGCTGCATTTAACACAGCTGCAAGTGAACGCCTCATGAGTTACGTCGTCACAAGCTGCGGAGCTGTGTATCACGAAGAACCGGAGAACGGTTGGCGAGTCTGGATGAGAGGACGGCGGCGGAGTCACTGTGGACGTTGTTCGCTCAGCAGGTTAGAGTGTGGGACTCAAAGCTTTTTTCCCCCGTCCGTCGTGTCTTTTCCTGTGTGAACTCTGCCGCTCTCAACAGCAGCACTGGCTATGAGCTAGCTCCTGCTACCTCCAACGAAGCATCTCTCAACTGCTACGTAAGTTAAACGGACACTTCTGACTGACTGTGATGATAAGCAAAAGAGACACTGTGGATGTGTGATGTGTTGTACTGCATTTGTTTGATCTGTTTACTAATACTAGCTCTAATAAATACTGTATAAATTATATTTTGCTCCTGAATTGAACTGTGTTAAAGGGGTTCACATGGAAAATATATGTTCAATTATGTAAAGGGTGATTTTTGTTACTATTATACTAATGGAGATTTAGCACTTGCTACACATTGTAAGAGCAGCTGTTCAAAGGAGCACTACGTCTTTTAAGGCTCTTTATTCAGAGTCACGGTGTTGATGTCCTGTCACGTGTTACAGTGAAAAATAACCGTGTCTCCCACCTTCAGTATTTAAATCGTTAATCTCAGACAGACTTCACTGAATTCTTTTGTTAAATATGAGTAAGTCATAGCCTTGTAACTTTACTAGAACAGACAGTGTCATACAGAGTTGTGGGTTTATATGCACTACCTATTTCCTAATCTGAAATGATTATGCTCTGATTAACTTTGAACTAATATTTTATTTTTACCATTTAAAAGTCTGTTAATTACTTAACCTGGCCCATGTATGACTTTACATATCTGTGTATTGGTTTCATGTTCCTCTAGAAGGTCCAACTTGACACACAACTTGAATCCAACCAGACTGAACACTGACTCCAGGTACAGACCTGATTTCATTACTTAAAAACAATCAAAGTATTGCACATAATACATAATGTATTAAATTATAATGCAATACTTTTAATGTGAAATAGCTCCATTAAAAACATTCATTGTCATGGTAGTGCACGTTTTAATCCAAAAGCATATTCAAATACACAGTTGAATATCCACAGAAAATAAGATTACACACTTTGTTCATATGTAACTCTTCCTCTACAATAATGACGATCACTTTCATGTTTCCTATCATTTTATTAGGGACAGACGAGCCTGAAGGACACAGCTGTGATGACCATGTTCTGTCTCTTATGGCAAAGCAGAAATATAAAACACTGGGTTCTTATCTAAAGTGTATCAAATCAGATCTCCACCATGTTGCTGCTGAGGACATCAGGTGCTGCAGTTCTTCATCTATGAAGAGAAAAAACGCACTGTTAAAGAATGTTTTGTGTTGTGTATAAAGCACAACAGATTTCAGATAGAACTGTTGTACTGTGGTCTTGGTTTATATCCTCATGGTGAAATGTACATATTTTAAGTCCCTTCTGATAAAAGTGCTGAAAGAAATACAACATTGTACAAATACATAAAATGTCTTTCTACCTCATCAGTACTATTCAAGGTGATAATCTCCCACAGACCTATTGATAACAGTCCAAATCAAGTCTTTCCACTTCTCTCAGTGTGAAAACATAATTCTATAATTAATTTGAGAACTGTTTACAACACTGATGTGTGGAGATTAAAATCATACCTAAACTGTCTAATTCACTGTAAAACTCCATGACATTCGCAGGCCATCTGTAGTTAAGGGAGCAACGCATGGAGTGATGTGTAGATTACTAGTTTGATGATGCATGAGGAGAGGCGGTGGTCGAGTGGCAGAAACTTGGACTATGGGCAGAGAAGGTCTCTGGTTCGTCTTTGGTTCGACTCCATGGAGAGACAACAAAAGTCGCACCTGGATTGATCTGTCCAAAAATCCAAGAGTCTCCCTACCCTCTCTAGTGCCCATGAGCAAGGCACCTCACTCCCCCAACATCTGCTCCCCCGAGTGCCGTACATGGTCGCTCACTGCTCTGTGTGTCCTGCACCAGATGGGTAAAAAGCAGCGATTAAATGTCCCTACCTGCATGAGTGTGCCTTTGCATGTCTGTGCATGTGTTTTGGATGAATACATGGATTTTAATCTTAATCTTTTAATCTTAATCAGTTGTCTTCCAGTTGACCAGCATGAAGCTGCAGATCTCCACCATGTTGCTGCTGGGGACATCAGGAGCTGCATTAATGAGGAGCAGAAGCGTACTGTTATGAATGTTTTGTGTTGTTTATGAAGCACTACTTATTTCAGCTAGAACCGATGTACTAGGGTCTGGGTTTGTATCCTAATGGTTAAATGCACATACTTTAAATCGCTTTTGATAAAACGTGACAAAGAAATACAACATTGTACACATAGATAAAATGTCTTTCTACCTCATCTGTAATATTCAAGGTGATGATCTCCCACAGAGCTGTTGATAACAGTCCACATCAAGTCTCTCCACTTCCCTCAGTGTGAAAACATAATTATATAATTAATTGGAGAAGTGTTTACAACACTGATGTGTGGACATTATAATGTTATCACTACTGTCTAATTCACTCTACAACTCCATGACAGACTAAATAAACGATGTGAAAATAGTAATGGCGGATATACCATCCTGTATCAGAATATTGGTGAAACAGTTACTATCACATGAAACGTACACGTGTAGCGTATTGATAGTAACTCATTAAAAAAAATAATGTCACAACCAAAACAAGACTGTCGAGTTATCTTGCTTCAATCTGTTCATTAGACGTGATAAATAAACGGTAACTTTTATAACAATTACATATTACAAAAAACTTGAGGCATGTAAGCATATGATGATAGATAAAGCAATATGTTATGTTGGATAGTTTCAAGGTTACTTACCTCTAGTTCAGCACCAGCGGCTGGCCAGAAGAAGTGGAGCGATCTTCCTTGCCGCACAGGGCAAACGCAGGCAATGTGGAGACGAGCGCTTGGTCATCGAACGTTCTCTCTTCCCCGACCGCAACAGACTTGAAATTGCCTGTGCTCGGGCCCGTTAGTGCTACAACGTAGCCCTAGTTATTATTATTTTTCTTCGCTCAGTGAATTGGCTTTTTGAGGGCTTTAACGTGCTCAAAAAGTTTCTAAAGTGTACAGTAAATTACAAATGTGTGCAAGTTTACGTATTCTGGAGTATTTTGAAAAGGGCGTGGCAAAATGGCTCAAGAGCGCCACCTACGGAAAAGCCCCTCATTTAGCATTCACCGATCCTCAAAAAAAACAAAGATTATTGTGTATCATGACTAGATGCACAAAAAAGTCCATCAGTGCATTATGAATAACGCAACAGGAAGCCCGCCAGTTTGACTTTAGTGGCCATTTTGGTCATATTCCATATTTTTTCTTTGATGTACTTGTCGTACAGCTTTCATCAGATCAACTTCAAATTTAGACGATCGTCATCACAACAAATTGGAGATCTAAAGTTATTGAAGGATTACGTTTTAGCAAAACCGTCTGACCGTGGTGTGGCGTTAAAGTTTGATGAAACGCCATCAAAACACAAGCTTCCATATTTCAGACATATTTTGTCCAATTGAGTCCAAACTAGACACATTCGACAAGAGTCGCCACCAGAAGACATGGGTGCAGAAATTGTGACTTACAATCACAGCGCCCCCTGGTGGTAACGCGAAATGTCTTATTTTGGTACGTGTTATGTTTTTATGTACTACTCAGACAGCTTTCATCAGATCAACTTAAAAATTAGATGAGACTCTACAAAACAAGATGAAGATCTAAAGTTATCAGAATTTAAACTTTTCATCATACCGTGTGACCGTGGTGAGGTCTCAAAGTTCGACTAAACGCCAATATAAGCGAGCTTCTGTAACTTAGACATATTTTGTCCAATCGACTCCAAACTACACATATAAGACAAGAGTCGCGACCGGAAGACATCTACCTAGAAATCATGACTTAAAAGGAAAGCGCCCCCTGGTGGCATCAGGAAATGTCTTGTTTTGGTCATCTTACTCTTTGATGTATTTCCCTCCAGCCACTTTACTAAACCATGTCAAACTGTGTCAAATTGGTCTCAAGATATTGATAATGTAGGCATAACATTATTGTGACTTTTCATCATGCAGATTGTTAATGGCGTGGCATCAAAGTTCATCAGCTCATCATGACCTATGAAACCCATTTTAACAGAGTTACCCTGAACGCAGCATGAGACCGCTTTCGGTTTGTTACGTCTCACACTTGGATGTATTTCTCCTCATTCACTTTGCTAAACCATGTCAAACTGTGTCACATGGGTCTCAATATATTGATAATGTAGGCATAACATTGCTGTGAGTTTTCATCATGCGGATTATTCATAGCTTTGCAGCAGACTTCTTCAACTCGCCATGACAAACGAAGCTGCATTTAACACAGCTGCAAGTGAACGCCTCATGAGTTACGTCGTCACAAGCTGCGGAGCTGTGTATCACGAAGAACCGGAGAACGGTTGGCGAGTCTGGATAAGAGCGCGGCGGCGGAGTCACTGTGGACGTTGTTCGCTCAGCAGGTTAGAGTGTGGGACTCAAAGCTTTTTTCCCCCGTCCGTCGTGTCTTTTCCTGTGTGAACTCTGCCGCTCTCAACAGCAGCACTGGCTATGAGCTAGCTCCTGCTACCTCCAACGAAGCATCTCTCAACTGCTACGTAAGTTAAACGGACACTTCTGACTGACTGTGATGATAAGCAAAAGAGACACTGTGGATGTGTGATGTGTTGTACTGCATTTGTTTGATCTGTTTACTAATACTAGCTCTAATAAATACTGTATAAATTATATTTTGCTCCTGAATTGAACTGTGTTAAAGGGGTTCACATGGAAAATATATGTTCAATTATGTAAAGGGTGATTTTTGTTACTATTATACTAATGGAGATTTAGCACTTGCTACACATTGTAAGAGCAGCTGTTCAAAGGAGCACTACGTCTTTTAAGGCTCTTTATTCAGAGTCACGGTGTTGATGTCCTGTCATGTGTTACAGTGAAAAATAACCGTGTCTCCCACCTTCAGTATTTAAATCGTTAATCTCAGACAGACTTCACTGAATTCTTTTGTTAAATATGAGTAAGTCATAGCCTTGTAACTTTACTAGAACAGACAGTGTCATACAGAGTTGTGGGTTTATATGCACTACCTATTTCCTAATCTGAAATGATTATGCTCTGATTAACTTTGAACTAATATTTTATTTTTACCATTTAAAAGTCTGTTAATTACTTAACCTGGCCCATGTATGACTTTACATATCTGTGTATTGGTTTCATGTTCCTCTAGAAGGTCCAACTTGACACACAACTTGAATCCAACCAGACTGAACACTGACTCCAGGTACAGACCTGATTTCATTACTTAAAAACAATCAAAGTATTGCACATAATACATAATGTATTAAATTATAATGCAATACTTTTAATGTGAAATAGCTCCATTAAAAACATTCATTGTCATGGTAGTGCACGTTTTAATCCAAAAGCATATTCAAATACACAGTTGAATATCCACAGAAAATAAGATTACACACTTTGTTCATATGTAACTCTTCCTCTACAATAATGACGATCACTTTCATGTTTCCTATCATTTTATTAGGGACAGACGAGCCTGAAGGACACAGCTGTGATGACCATGTTCTGTCTCTTATGGCAAAGCAGAAATATAAAACACTGGGTTCTTATCTAAAGTGTATCAAATCAGATCTCCACCATGTTGCTGCTGAGGACATCAGGTGCTGCAGTTCTTCATCTATGAAGAGAAAAAACGCACTGTTAAAGAATGTTTTGTGTTGTGTATAAAGCACAACAGATTTCAGATAGAACTGTTGTACTGTGGTCTTGGTTTATATCCTCATGGTGAAATGTACATATTTTAAGTCCCTTCTGATAAAAGTGCTGAAAGAAATACAACATTGTACAAATACATAAAATGTCTTTCTACCTCATCAGTACTATTCAAGGTGATAATCTCCCACAGACCTATTGATAACAGTCCAAATCAAGTATTTCCACTTCTCTCAGTGTGAAAACATAATTCTATAATTAATTTGAGAACTGTTTACAACACTGATGTGTGGAGATTAAAATCATACCTAAACTGTCTAATTCACTGTAAAACTCCATGACATTCGCAGGCCATCTGTAGTTAAGGGAGCAACGCATGGAGTGATGTGTAGATTACTAGTTTGATGATGCATGAGGAGAGGCGGTGGTCGAGTGGCAGAAACTTGGACTATGGGCAGAGAAGGTCTCTGGTTCGTCTTTGGTTCGACTCCATGGAGAGACAACAAAAGTCGAACCTGGATTGATCTGTCCAAAAATCCAAGAGTCTCCCTACCCTCTCTAGTGCCCATGAGCAAGGCACCTCACTCCCCCAACATCTGCTCCCCCGAGCGCCGTACATGGTCGCTCACTGCTCTGTGTGTCCTGCACCAGATGGGTAAAAAGCAGCGATTAAATTTCCCTACCTGCATGAGTGTGCCTTTGCATGTCTGTGCATGTGTTTGGGATGAATAAATGGATTTTAATCTTAATCTTTTAATCTTAATCAGTTGTCTTCCAGTTGACCAGCATGAAGCTGCAGATCTCCACCATGTTGCTGCTGGGGACATCAGGAGCTGCATTAATGAGGAGCAGAAGCGTACTGTTATGAATGTTTTGTGTTGTTTATGAAGCACTACTTATTTCAGCTAGAACCGATGTACTAGGGTCTGGGTTTGTATCCTAATGGTTAAATGCACATACTTTAAATCGCTTTTGATAAAACGTGACAAAGAAATACAACATTGTACACATAGATAAAATGTCTTTCTACCTCATCTGTAATATTCAAGGTGATGATCTCCCACAGAGCTGTTGATAACAGTCCACATCAAGTCTCTCCACTTCCCTCAGTGTGAAAACATAATTATATAATTAATTGGAGAAGTGTTTACAACACTGATGTGTGGACATTATAATGTTATCACTACTGTCTAATTCACTCTACAACTCCATGACAGACTAAATAAACAATGTGAAAATAGTAATGGCGGATATACCATCCTGTATCAGAATATTGGTGAAACAGTTACTATCACATGAAACGTACACGTGTAGCGTATTGATAGTAACTCATTAAAAAAATAATGTCACAACCAAAACATTGCTTCAATCTGTTCATTAGACGTGATAAATAAACGGTAACTTTTATAACAATTACATATTACAAAAAACTTGAGGCATGTAAGCATATGATGATAGATAAAGCAATAGGTTATGTTGGATAGTTTCAAGGTTACTTACCTCTAGTTCAGCACCAGCGGCTGGCCAGAAGAAGTGGAGCGATCTTCCTTGCCGCACAGGGCAAACGCAGGCAATGTGGAGACGAGCGCTTGGTCATCGAACGTTCTCTCTTCCCCGACCGCAACAGACTTGAAATTGCCTGTGCTCGGGCCCGTTAGTGCTACAACGTAGCCCTAGTTATTATTATTTTTCTTCGCTCAGTGAATTGGCTTTTTGAGGGCTTTAACGTGCTCAAAAAGTTTCTAAAGTGTACAGTAAATTACAAATGTGTGCAAGTTTACGTATTCTGGAGTATTTTGAAAAGGGCGTGGCAAAATGGCTCAAGAGCGCCACCTACGGAAAAGCCCCTCATTTAGCATTCACCGATCCTCAAAAAAAACAAAGATTATTGTGTATCATGACTAGATGCACAAAAAAGTCCATCAGTGCATTATGAATAACGCAACAGGAAGCCCGCCAGTTTGACTTTAGTGGCCATTTTGGTCATATTCCATATTTTTTCTTTGATGTACTTGTCGTACAGCTTTCATCAGATCAACTTCAAATTTAGACGATCGTCATCACAACAAATTGGAGATCTAAAGTTATTGAAGGATTACGTTTTAGCAAAACCGTCTGACCGTGGTGTGGCGTTAAAGTTTGATGAAACGCCATCAAAACACAAGCTTCCATATTTCAGACATATTTTGTCCAATTGAGTCCAAACTAGACACATTCGACAAGAGTCGCCACCAGAAGACATGGGTGCAGAAATTGTGACTTACAATCACAGCGCCCCCTGGTGGTAACGCGAAATGTCTTATTTTGGTACGTGTTATGTTTTTATGTACTACTCAGACAGCTTTCATCAGATCAACTTAAAAATTAGATGAGACTCTACAAAACAAGATGAAGATCTAAAGTTATCAGAATTTAAACTTTTCATCATACCGTGTGACCGTGGTGAGGTCTCAAAGTTCGACTAAACGCCAATATAAGCGAGCTTCTGTAACTTAGACATATTTTGTCCAATCGACTCCAAACTACACATATAAGACAAGAGTCGCGACCGGAAGACATCTACCTAGAAATCATGACTTAAAAGGAAAGCGCCCCCTGGTGGCATCAGGAAATGTCTTGTTTTGGTCATCTTACTCTTTGATGTATTTCCCTCCAGCCACTTTACTAAACCATGTCAAACTGTGTCAAATTGGTCTCAAGATATTGATAATGTAGGCATAACATTATTGTGACTTTTCATCATGCAGATTGTTAATGGCGTGGCATCAAAGTTCATCAGCTCATCATGACCTATGAAACCCATTTTAACAGAGTTACCCTGAACGCAGCATGAGACCGCTTTCGGTTTGTTACGTCTCACACTTGGATGTATTTCTCCTCATTCACTTTGCTAAACCATGTCAAACTGTGTCACATGGGTCTCAATATATTGATAATGTAGGCATAACATTGCTGTGAGTTTTCATCATGCGGATTATTCATAGCTTTGCAGCAGACTTCTTCAACTCGCCATGACAAACGAAGCTGCATTTAACACAGCTGCAAGTGAACGCCTCATGAGTTACGTCGTCACAAGCTGCGGAGCTGTGTATCACGAAGAACCGGAGAACGGTTGGCGAGTCTGGATGAGAGGACGGCGGCGGAGTCACTGTGGACGTTGTTCGCTCAGCAGGTTAGAGTGTGGGACTCAAAGCTTTTTTCCCCCGTCCGTCGTGTCTTTTCCTGTGTGAACTCTGCCGCTCTCAACAGCAGCACTGGCTATGAGCTAGCTCCTGCTACCTCCAACGAAGCATCTCTCAACTGCTACGTAAGTTAAACGGACACTTCTGACTGACTGTGATGATAAGCAAAAGAGACACTGTGGATGTGTGATGTGTTGTACTGCATTTGTTTGATCTGTTTACTAATACTAGCTCTAATAAATACTGTATAAATTATATTTTGCTCCTGAATTGAACTGTGTTAAAGGGGTTCACATGGAAAATATATGTTCAATTATGTAAAGGGTGATTTTTGTTACTATTATACTAATGGAGATTTAGCACTTGCTACACATTGTAAGAGCAGCTGTTCAAAGGAGCACTACGTCTTTTAAGGCTCTTTATTCAGAGTCACGGTGTTGATGTCCTGTCATGTGTTACAGTGAAAAATAACCGTGTCTCCCACCTTCAGTATTTAAATCGTTAATCTCAGACAGACTTCACTGAATTCTTTTGTTAAATATGAGTAAGTCATAGCCTTGTAACTTTACTAGAACAGACAGTGTCATACAGAGTTGTGGGTTTATATGCACTACCTATTTCCTAATCTGAAATGATTATGCTCTGATTAACTTTGAACTAATATTTTATTTTTACCATTTAAAAGTCTGTTAATTACTTAACCTGGCCCATGTATGACTTTACATATCTGTGTATTGGTTTCATGTTCCTCTAGAAGGTCCAACTTGACACACAACTTGAATCCAACCAGACTGAACACTGACTCCAGGTACAGACCTGATTTCATTACTTAAAAACAATCAAAGTATTGCACATAATACATAATGTATTAAATTATAATGCAATACTTTTAATGTGAAATAGCTCCATTAAAAACATTCATTGTCATGGTAGTGCACGTTTTAATCCAAAAGCATATTCAAATACACAGTTGAATATCCACAGAAAATAAGATTACACACTTTGTTCATATGTAACTCTTCCTCTACAATAATGACGATCACTTTCATGTTTCCTATCATTTTATTAGGGACAGACGAGCCTGAAGGACACAGCTGTGATGACCATGTTCTGTCTCTTATGGCAAAGCAGAAATATAAAACACTGGGTTCTTATCTAAAGTGTATCAAATCAGATCTCCACCATGTTGCTGCTGAGGACATCAGGTGCTGCAGTTCTTCATCTATGAAGAGAAAAAACGCACTGTTAAAGAATGTTTTGTGTTGTGTATAAAGCACAACAGATTTCAGATAGAACTGTTGTACTGTGGTCTTGGTTTATATCCTCATGGTGAAATGTACATATTTTAAGTCCCTTCTGATAAAAGTGCTGAAAGAAATACAACATTGTACAAATACATAAAATGTCTTTCTACCTCATCAGTACTATTCAAGGTGATAATCTCCCACAGACCTATTGATAACAGTCCAAATCAAGTCTTTCCACTTCTCTCAGTGTGACAACATAATTCTATAATTAATTTGAGAACTGTTTACAACACTGATGTGTGGAGATTAAAATCATACCTAAACTGTCTAATTCACTGTAAAACTCCATGACATTCGCAGGCCATCTGTAGTTAAGGGAGCAACGCATGGAGTGATGTGTAGATTACTAGTTTGATGATGCATGAGGAGAGGCGGTGGTCGAGTGGCAGAAACTTGGACTATGGGCAGAGAAGGTCTCTGGTTCGTCTTTGGTTCGACTCCATGGAGAGACAACAAAAGTCGAACCTGGATTGATCTGTCCAAAAATCCAAGAGTCTCCCTACCCTCTCTAGTGCCCATGAGCAAGGCACCTCACTCCCCCAACATCTGCTCCCCCGAGCGCCGTACATGGTCGCTCACTGCTCTGTGTGTCCTGCACCAGATGGGTAAAAAGCAGCGATTAAATTTCCCTACCTGCATGAGTGTGCCTTTGCATGTCTGTGCATGTGTTTGGGATGAATAAATGGATTTTAATCTTAATCTTTTAATCTTAATCAGTTGTCTTCCAGTTGACCAGCATGAAGCTGCAGATCTCCACCATGTTGCTGCTGGGGACATCAGGAGCTGCATTAATGAGGAGCAGAAGCGTACTGTTATGAATGTTTTGTGTTGTTTATGAAGCACTACTTATTTCAGCTAGAACCGATGTACTAGGGTCTGGGTTTGTATCCTAATGGTTAAATGCACATACTTTAAATCGCTTTTGATAAAACGTGACAAAGAAATACAACATTGTACACATAGATAAAATGTCTTTCTACCTCATCTGTAATATTCAAGGTGATGATCTCCCACAGAGCTGTTGATAACAGTCCACATCAAGTCTCTCCACTTCCCTCAGTGTGAAAACATAATTATATAATTAATTGGAGAAGTGTTTACAACACTGATGTGTGGACATTATAATGTTATCACTACTGTCTAATTCACTCTACAACTCCATGACAGACTAAATAAACAATGTGAAAATAGTAATGGCGGATATACCATCCTGTATCAGAATATTGGTGAAACAGTTACTATCACATGAAACGTACACGTGTAGCGTATTGATAGTAACTCATTAAAAAAATAATGTCACAACCAAAACATTGCTTCAATCTGTTCATTAGACGTGATAAATAAACGGTAACTTTTATAACAATTACATATTACAAAAAACTTGAGGCATGTAAGCATATGATGATAGATAAAGCAATAGGTTATGTTGGATAGTTTCAAGGTTACTTACCTCTAGTTCAGCACCAGCGGCTGGCCAGAAGAAGTGGAGCGATCTTCCTTGCCGCACAGGGCAAACGCAGGCAATGTGGAGACGAGCGCTTGGTCATCGAACGTTCTCTCTTCCCCGACCGCAACAGACTTGAAATTGCCTGTGCTCGGGCCCGTTAGTGCTACAACGTAGCCCTAGTTAGGGCCCGAGCACCGAATGGTGAGAGGCCCTATTGAATCTGTAAGGATTTTTATTATTAGGGCCCGAGCACCGAATGGTGAGAGGCCCTATTGAATCTGTAAGGATTTTTATTATTATTATTATTATTATTATTATTTCCCTTTGGGGGGCTTTTTCAGGGTCTAGACATGCTCAAAAAGTTATGAAACTTTGCAGGAAATTCAAGGTCTGCGGATATTTTAGTATTCTGGAGTAATTGGAATTGGGCGTGGCAAAATGGCTCTACAGCGCCCCCTGGAACCAGCCCCTAGGTTTCCACATAACGGATTTTCATCAAAATCTGGATATAGGTGTATCGTGACCAGTCATGAAAAAAAGTCTCATGGAGCATTATGAAAAACGCAACAGGAAGTCCGCCATTTTGCTTTTAGTGGCCATTTTGGCAATATCCCACATTTTTACTTTTACGTACTTGTCCCAGGGCTTTCATCAGATCAACTTCAAATTCAGATGAGTGTCATCACAACAAGATGGAGATAAAAAATGATTGAGGGATTTTTTTTTTATCACACCGTGTGACCGTGGCATGGCGTTAAAAATTGGTTACACGCCATCAAAACACGGGCATCTGTATCTCGGACATACATGTTCCAATCAAGTCCAAACTAGACATGTAAAACAATAGTCCCCGCCTGATGACATCTATGCATAAATGATGACTTAAAACCGCAGTGCCCCCTGGTGGCAACAGGAAATGTCTTGTTTTTTGCTTGTCTTACACTTGGATGAATTTCTCCTCATCCACTGACCTCAACCATGTCAAACTGTATCAAATGGGTCCCAAGACATTGACAATGAAGACATAAGATTACCGTGACTTTTCGTCAAACGCCATATGAATGGCGTGGCATTAAAGTTCATCAACTCGCCGTGAAACACGAAATTGCTGTAACTTCAGTGTTCATGATTCTATCTCTCTCAAACTACATGTGTGTAACAACAGCCCCCCCCTGAAGATATTCATATGGTTTTAAGAAATGGGCGTGGCAAAAAAACTGACCAGCGCCCCCTATAGGGCAACCCCGGCACTACGATGGCCGACATTTATACAAATCTATCGGGACATGTGTCGTTTCATAACAAACAAAAAAATATCTTGGATAGGTATGCTTGACCAAACAGGGAGGCCGCCATTTTGGATTAAGTGGCCATTTTTTTTCCATATTCCACATTTTTACTTGATGCACTTGTCCCAGGGCTTTCATCAGATTAACTTCAAATTAAGATCAGTGCCATCACAACAAGATGGAGATAAAAAGTGATTAAGAGATTGACCTTTCGTCACACCGTGTGACCGTGGCGTGGCGTCTTGAGTTTGATTAAACGCCATCAAAACACGAGGTTCTGTATCTCGGACATACATTGTCCAATCGAGTCCAAACTAGACATGTAAGACAAGGGTGCCATCCTGATGACATCTACACAGAAATTATGACTTGAAATTACAGCGCCCCCTGGTGGCTACAGGAAGTGACATGTTTTATACTTTGATGAACTGCTCCTGGCTGATTTACAATATACAGCTCAAATCAGATCAGTCAAGTCATTAGATCATGGTCAGAATTGTGACGTTTCCTCAAACCGTGTAAACATTGATGTGCGGCGAAGGATTTTCCTTCGCCAAAGGACAAGATGTTATCATAACTCCACTGTGCATTGTCCTATCACTACAAAACTTCTGTCACATGGTCAGAGTCCAAGCCTGAACAGCTCTATGTGTCAATATTTCCTCAGTGTCATAGCGCCACCTACTGATTCGCCAGGAAACATGAAGTACTTTGTTAATCCACTCTGCATTATCCAACCGGCTCCAAACTACTGACCTATGATCACAATACTGATCTGAACAGCTCCACATATAAATATTAGTTCAGGGTCATAGCGCCACCTACTGATCAGTGTGAAAATTAAGTTGTGTTAACATTGTCCAATTGACACAAAATTGCTCACGCTACATCAGAGCGCCTACATGAACAGATATATATGTCTGTGCGTAATAATAGTGATGGCGCCACCTACTGGCAAACCTACTGCCGCAGAGCGCAAAACGCATGCAACGTGGAGAAGTGCATGCTCGATCGATGATGTGCGCTTGGTCATCGATCGCTCTCTCCACCGACCGCAACAGGCTTCAACGTGCGGGTGCTCGGGCCCGCAAGTGCTACAACGTAGCCCTAGTTATTATTATTATTATTATTATTTCCCTTTGGGGGGCTTTTTCAGGGTCTAGACATGCTCAAAAAGTTATGAAACTTTGCAGGAAATTCAAGGTCTGCGGATATTTTAGTATTCTGGAGTAATTGGAATTGGGCGTGGCAAAATGGCTCTACAGCGCCCCCTGGAACCAGCCCCTAGGTTTCCACATAACGGATTTTCATCAAAATCTGGATATAGGTGTATCGTGACCAGTCATGAAAAAAAGTCTCATGGAGCATTATGAAAAACTTAACAGGAAGTCCGCCATTTTGCTTTTAGTGGCCATTTTGGCAATATCCCACATTTTTACTTTTACGTACTTGTCCCAGGGCTTTCATCAGATCAACTTCAAATTCAGATGAGTGTCATCACAACAAGATGGAGATAAAAAATGATTGAGGGATTTTTTTTTTATCACACCGTGTGACCGTGGCATGGCGTTAAAAATTGGTTACACGCCATCAAAACACGGGCATCTGTATCTCGGACATACATGTTCCAATCAAGTCCAAACTAGACATGTAAGACAATAGTCCCCGCCTGATGACATCTATGCATAAATGATGAATTAAAACCGCAGCGCCCCCTGGTGGCAACAGGAAATGTCTTGTTTTTTGCTTGTCTTACACTTGGATGAATTTCTCCTCATCCACTGACCTCAACCATGTCAAACTGTATCAAATGGGTCCCAAGACATTGACAATGAAGACATAAGATTACCGTGACTTTTCGTCAAACGCCATATGAATGGCGTGGCATTAAAGTTCATCAACTCGCCGTGAAACACGAAATTGCTGTAACTTCAGTGTTCATGATTCTATCTCTCTCAAACTACATGTGTGTAACAACAGCCCCCCCCTGAAGATATTCATATGGTTTTAAGAAATGGGCGTGGCAAAAAAACTGACCAGCGCCCCCTATAGGGCAACCCCGGCACTACGATGGCCGACATTTATACAAATCTATCGGGACATGTGTCGTTTCATAACAAACAAAAAAATATCTTGGATAAGTATGCTTGACCAAACAGGGAGGCCGCCATTTTGGATTAAGTGGCCATTTTTTTTCCATATTCCACATTTTTACTTGATGCACTTGTCCCAGGGCTTTCATCAGATTAACTTCAAATTAAGATCAGTGCCATCACAACAAGATGGAGATAAAAAGTGATTAAGAGATTGACCTTTCGTCACACCGTGTGACCGTGGCGTGGCGTCTTGAGTTTGATTTAACGCCATCAAAACACGAGGTTCTGTATCTCAGACATACATTGTCCAATCGAGTCCAAACTAGACATGTAAGACAAGGGTGCCATCCTGATGACATCTACACAGAAATTATGACTTGAAATTACAGCGCCCCCTGGTGGCTACAGGAAGTGACATGTTTTATACTTTGATGAACTGCTCCTGGCTGATTTACAATATACAGCTCAAATCAGCTCAGTCAAGTCATTAGATCATGGTCAGAATTCTGACGTTTCCTCAAACCGTGTAAAAACATTGATGTGCGGCGAAGGATTTTCCTTCGCCAAAGGACACGATGTTATCATAACTCCACTGTGCATTGTCCTATCACTACAAAACTTCTGTCACATGGTCAGAGTCCAAGCCTGAACAGCTCTATGTGTCAATATTTCCTCAGTGTCATAGCGCCACCTACTGATTCGCCAGGAAACAGGAAGTACTTTGTTAATCCACTCTGCATTATCCAACCGGTTCCAAACTACTGACCTATGATCACAATCCTGAATAGAACAGCTCCATATATGAATATTAGTTCAGGATCATAGCGCCACCTATTGATCAGTGTGAAAATTAAGTTGCGGAAACATTGTCCAATTGACACAAAATTTCTCACGCTACATCAGAGCGCCTACTTGAACAGATCTATATGTCTGTGCGTAATAATAGTGATGGCGCCACCTACTGGCAAACCTACTGCCGCAGAGCGCAAAACGCATGCAACGTGGAGAAGTGCATGCTCGATCGATGATGTGCGCTTGGTCATCGATCGCTCTCTCCACCGACCGCAACAGGCTTCAACGTAAGGGTGCTCGGGCCCGCAAGTGCTACAACGTAGCCCTAGTTATTATTATTTCCCTTTGGGGGGCTTTTTCAGGGTCTAGACATGCTCAAAAAGTTATGAAACTTTGCAGGAAATTCAAGGTCTGCGGATATTTTAGTATTCTGGAGTAATTGGAATTGAGCGTGGCAAAATGGCTCTACAGCGCCCCCTGGAACCAGCCCCTAGGTTTCCACATAACGGATTTTCATCAAAATCTGGATATAGGTGTATCGTGACCAGTCATGAAAAAAAGTCTCATGGAGCATTATGTAAAACGCAACAGGAAGTCCGCCATTTTGCTTTTAGTGGCCATTTTGGCAATATCCCACATTTTTACTTTTACGTACTTGTCCCAGGGCTTTCATCAGATCAACTTCAAATTCAGATGAGTGTCATCACAACAAGATGGAGATAAAAAATGATTGAGGGATTTTTTTTTTATCACACCGTGTGACCGTGGCATGGCGTTAAAAATTGGTTACACGCCATCAAAACACGGGCATCTGTATCTCGGACATACATGTTCCAATCAAGTCCAAACTAGACATGTAAGACAATAGTCCCCGCCTGATGACATCTATGCATAAATGATGACTTAAAACCGCAGCGCCCCCTGGTGGCAACAGGAAATGTCTTGTTTTTTGCTTGTCTTACACTTGGATGAATTTCTCCTCATCCACTGACCTCAACCATGTCAAACTGTATCAAATGGGTCCCAAGACATTGACAATGAAGACATAAGATTACCGTGACTTTTCGTCAAACGCCATATGAATGGCGTGGCATTAAAGTTCATCAACTCGCCGTGAAACACGAAATTGCTGTAACTTCAGTGTTCATGATTCTATCTCTCTCAAACTACATGTGTGTAACAACAGCCCCCCCCTGAAGATATTCATATGGTTTTAAGAAATGGGCGTGGCAAAAAAACTGACCAGCGCCCCCTATAGGGCAACCCCGGCACTACGATGGCCGACATTTATACAAATCTATCGGGACATGTGTCGTTTCATAACAAACAAAAAAATATCTTGGATAGGTATGATTGACCAAACAGGGAGGCCGCCATTTTGGATTAAGTGGCCATTTTTTTTCCATATTCCACATTTTTACTTGATGCACTTGTCCCAGGGCTTTCATCAGATTAACTTCAAATTAAGATCAGTGCCATCACAACAAGATGGAGATAAAAAGTGATTAAGAGATTGACCTTTCGTCACACCATGTGACCGTGGCGTGGCGTCTTGAGTTTGATTAAACGCCATCAAAACACGAGGTTCTGTATCTCGGACATACATTGTCCAATCGAGTCCAAACTAGACATGTCAGACAAGGGTGCCATCCTGATGACATCTACACAGAAATTATGACTTGAAATCACAGCGCCCCCTGGTGGCAACATGAAGTGACATGTTTTATACTTTAATGAACTGCTCCTGGCTGATTTACAATATACAGCTCAAATCAGCTCAGTCAAGTCATTAGATCATGGTCAGAATTGTGACGTTTCCTCAAACCGTGTAAACATTGATGTGCGGCGAAGGATTTTCCTTCGCCAAAGGACACGATGTTATCATAACTCCACTGTGCATTGTCCTATCACTACAAAACTTCTGTCACATGGTCAGAGTCCAAGCCTGAACAGCTCTATGTGTCAATATTTCCTCAGTGTCATAGCGCCACCTACTGATTCGCCAGGAAACAGGAAGTACTTTGTTAATCCACTCTGCATTATCCAACCGGCTCCAAACTACTGACCTATGATCACAATCCTGAATAGAACAGCTCCATATATGAATATTAGTTCAGGATCATAGCGCCACCTATTGATCAGTGTGAAAATTAAGTTGCGGAAACATTGTCCAATTGACACAAAATTTCTCACGCTACATCAGAGCGCCTACTTGAACAGATCTATATGTCTGTGCGTAATAATAGTGATGGCGCCAGTAGGTGGCGCCATGTGTCTGTTCAAGTATGCAACGTGGAGAAGTGCATGCTCGATCGATGATGTGCGCTTGGTCATCGATCGCTCTCTCCACCGACCGCAACAGGCTTCAACGTGCGGGTGCTCGGGCCCGCAAGTGCTACAACGTAGCCCTAGTTATTATTATTATTATTATTATTATTATTATTATTATTATTTCCCTTTGGGGGGCTTTTTCAGGGTCTAGACATGCTCAAAAAGTTATGAAACTTTGCAGGAAATTCAAGGTCTGCGGATATTTTAGTATTCTGGAGTAATTGGAATTGGGCGTGGCAAAATGGCTCTACAGCGCCCCCTGGAACCAGCCCCTAGGTTTCCACATAACGGATTTTCATCAAAATCTGGATATAGGTGTATCGTGACCAGTCATGAAAAAAAGTCTCATGGAGCATTGTGAAAAACTCAACAGGAAGTCCGCCATTTTGCTTTTAGTGGCCATTTTGGCAATATCCCACATTTTTACTTTTACGTACTTGTCCCAGGGCTTTCATCAGATCAACTTCAAATTCAGATGAGTGTCATCACAACAAGATGGAGATAAAAAATGATTGAGGGATTTTTTTTTTATCACACCGTGTGACCGTGGCATGGCGTTAAAAATTGGTTACACGCCATCAAAACACGGGCATCCGTATCTCGGACATACATGTTCCAATCAAGTCCAAACTAGACATGTAAGACAATAGTCCCCGCCTGATGACATCTATGCATAAATGATGACTTAAAACCGCAGCGCCCCCTGGTGGCAACAGGAAATGTCTTGTTTTTTGCTTGTCTTACACTTGGATGAATTTCTCCTCATCCACTGACCTCAACCATGTCAAACTGTATCAAATGGGTCCCAAGACATTGACAATGAAGACATAAGATTACCGTGACTTTTCGTCAAACGCCATATGAATGGCGTGGCATTAAAGTTCATCAACTCGCCGTGAAACACGAAATTGCTGTAACTTCAGTGTTCATGATTCTATCTCTCTCAAACTACATGTGTGTAACAACAGCCCCCCCCTGAAGATATTCATATGGTTTTAAGAAATGGGCGTGGCAAAAAAACTGACCAGCGCCCCCTATAGGGCAACCCCGGCACTACGATGGCCGACATTTATACAAATCTATCGGGACATGTGTCGTTTCATAACAAACAAAAAAATATCTTGGATAGGTATGCTTGACCAAACAGGGAGGCCGCCATTTTGGATTAAGTGGCCATTTTTTTCCCATATTCCACATTTTTACTTGATGCACTTGTCCCAGGGCTTTCATCAGATTAACTTCAAATTAAGATCAGTGCCATCACAACAAGATGGAGATAAAAAGTGATTAAGAGATTGACCTTTCGTCACACCGTGTGACCGTGGCGTGGCGTCTTGAGTTTGATTAAACGCCATCAAAACACGAGGTTCTGTATCTCGGACATACATTGTCCAATCGAGTCCAAACTAGACATGTAAGACAAGGGTGCCATCCTGATGACATCTACACAGAAATTATGACTTGAAATTACAGCGCCCCCTGGTGGCTACAGGAAGTGACATGTTTTATACTTTGATGAACTGCTCCTGGCTGATTTACAATATACAGCTCAAATCAGATCAATCAAGTCATTAGATCATGGTCAGAATTGTGACGTTTCCTCAAACCGTGTAAACATTGAGGTGCGGCGAAGGATTTTCCTTCGCCAAAGGACACGATGTTATCATAACTCCACTGTGCATTGTCCTATCACTACAAAACTTCTGTCACATGGTCAGAGTCCAAGCCTGAACAGCTCTATGTGTCAATATTTCCTCAGTGTCATAGCGCCACCTACTGATTCGCCAGGAAACAGGAAGTACTTTGTTAATCCACTCTGCATTATCCAACCTGCTCCAAACTACTGACCTATGATCACAATACTGATCTGAACAGCTCCACATATAAATATTAGTTCAGGGTCATAGCGCCACCTACTGATCAGTGTGAAAATTAAGTTGCGGAAACATTGTCCAATTGACACAAAATTTCTCACGCTACATCAGAGCGCCTACTTGAACAGATCTATATGTCTGTGCGTAATAATAGTGATGGCGCCACCTACTGGCAAACCTACTGCCGCAGAGCGCAAAACGCATGCAACGTGGAGAAGTGCATGCTCGATCGATGATGTGCGCTTGGTCATCGATCGCTCTCTCCACCGACCGCAACAGGCTTCAACGTGCGGGTGCTCGGGCCCGCAAGTGCTACAACGTAGCCCTAGTTATTATTATTATTATTATTATTATTTCCCTTTGGGGGGCTTTTTCAGGGTCTAGACATGCTCAAAAAGTTATGAAACTTTGCAGGAAATTCAAGGTCTGCGGATATTTTAGTATTCTGGAGTAATTGGAATTGGGCGTGGCAAAATGGCTCTACAGCGCCCCCTGGAACCAGCCCCTAGGTTTCCACATAACGGATTTTCATCAAAATCTGGATATAGGTGTATCGTGACCAGTCATGAAAAAAAGTCTCATGCAGCATTATGAAAAACGCAACAGGAAGTCCGCCATTTTGCTTTTAGTGGCCATTTTGGCAATATCCCACATTTTTACTTTTACATACTTGTCCCAGGGCTTTCATCAGATCAACTTCAAATTCAGATGAGTGTCATCACAACAAGATGGAGATAAAAAATGATTGAGGGATTTTTTTTTTATCACACCGTGTGACCGTGGCATGGCGTTAAAAATTGGTTACTCGCCATCAAAACACGGGCATCTGTATCTCGGACATACATGTTCCAATCAAGTCCAAACTAGACATGTAAGACAATAGTCCCCGCCTGATGACATCTATGCATAAATGATGACTTAATACCGCAGCGCCCCCTGGTGGCAACAGGAAATGTCTTGTTTTTTGCTTGTCTTACACTTGGATGAATTTCTCCTCATCCACTGACCTCAACCATGTCAAACTGTATCAAATGGGTCCCAAGACTTTGACAATGAAGACATAAGATTACCGTGACTTTTCGTCAAACGCCATATGAATGGCGTGGCATTAAAGTTCATCAACTCGCCGTGAAACACGAAATTGCTGTAACTTCAGTGTTCATGATTCTATCTCACTCAAACTACATGTGTGTAACAACAGCCCCCCCCTGAAGATATTCATATGGTTTTAAGAAATGGGCGTGGCAAAAAAACTGACCAGCGCCCCCTATAGGGCAACCCCGGCACTACGATGGCCGACATTTATACAAATCTATCGGGACATGTGTCGTTTCATAACAAACAAAAAAATATCTTGGATAGGTATGCTTGACCAAACAGGGAGGCCGCCATTTTGGATTAAGTGGCCATTTTTTTTCCATATTCCACATTTTTACTTGATGCACTTGTCCCAGGGCTTTCATCAGAATAACTTCAAATTAAGATCAGTGCCATCACAACAAGATGGAGATAAAAAGTGATTAAGAGATTGACCTTTCGTCACACCGTGTGACCGTGGCGTGGCTTCTTGAGTTTGATTAAACGCCATCAAAACACGAGGTTCTGTATCTCGGACATACATTGTCCAATCGAGTCCAAACTAGACATGTAAGACAAGGGTGCCATCCTGATGACATCTACACAGAAATTATGACTTGAAATTACAGCGCCCCCTGGTGGCTACAGGAAGTGACATGTTTTATACTTTGATGAACTGCTCCTGGCTGATTTACAATATACAGCTCAAATCAGATCAGTCAAGTCATTAGATCATGGTCAGAATTGTGACGTTTCCTCAAACCGTGTAAACATTGATGTGCGGCGAAGGATTTTCCTTCGCCAAAGGACACGATGTTATCATAACTCCACTGTGCATTGTCCTATCACTACAAAACTTCTGTCACATGGTCAGAGTCCAAGCCTGAACAGCTCTATGTGTCAATATTTCCTCAGTGTCATAGCGCAGCCTACTGATTCGCCAGGAAACAGGAAGTACTTTGTTAATCCACTCTGCATTATCCAACCGGCTCCAAACTACTGACCTATGATCACAATACTGATCTGAACAGCTCCACATATAAATATTATATCAGGGTCATAGCGCCACCTACTGATCAGTGTGAAAATTAAGTTGTGTTAACATTGTCCAATTGAAACAAAATTGCTCACGCTACATCAGAGCGCCTACATGAACAGATATATATGTCTGTGCGTAATAATAGTGATGGCGCCACCTACTGGCAAACCTAATGCCGCAGAGCGCAAAACGCATGCAACGTGGAGAAGTGCATGCTCGATCGATGATGTGCGCTTGGTCATCGATCGCTCTCTCCACCGACCGCAACAGGCTTCAACGTGCGGGTGCTCGGGCCCGCAAGTGCTACAACGTAGCCCTAGTTATTATTAGGGCCCGAGCACCGAATGGTGAGAGGCCCTATTGAATCTGTAAGGATTTTTATTAGGGCCCGAGCACCGAATGGTGAGAGGCCCTATTGAATCTGTAAGGATTTTTATTATTATTATTATTATTATTATTATTATTATTATTATTATTTCCCTTTGGGGGGCTTTTTCAGGGTCTAGACATGCTCAAAAAGTTATGAAACTTTGCAGGAAATTCAAGGTCTGCGGATATTTTAGTATTCTGGAGTAATTGGAATTGGGCGTGGCAAAATGGCTCTACAGCGCCCCCTGGAACCAGCCCCTAGGTTTCCACATAACGGATTTTCATCAAAATCTGGATATAGGTGTATCGTGACCAGTCATGAAAAAAAGTCTCATGGAGCATTATGAAAAACGCAACAGGAAGTCCGCCATTTTGCTTTTAGTGGCCATTTTGGCAATATCCCACATTTTTACTTTTACGTACTTGTCCCAGGGCTTTCATCAGATCAACTTCAAATTCAGATGAGTGTCATCACAACAAGATGGAGATAAAAAATAATTGAGGGATTTTTTTTTTATCACACCGTGTGACCGTGGCATGGCGTTAAAAATTGGTTACACGCCATCAAAACACGGGCATCTGTATCTCGGACATACATGTTCCAATCAAGTCCAAACTAGACATGTAAGACAATAGTCCCCGCCTGATGACATCTATGCATAAATGATGACTTAAAACCGCAGCGCCCCCTGGTGGCAACAGGAAATGTCTTGTTTTTTGCTTGTCTTACACTTGGATGAATTTCTCCTCATCCACTGACCTCAACCATGTCAAACTGTATCAAATGGGTCCCAAGACATTGACAATGAAGACATAAGATTACCGTGACTTTTCGTCAAACGCCATATGAATGGCGTGGCATTAAAGTTCATCAACTCGCCTTGAAACACGAAATTGCTGTAACTTCAGTGTTCATGATTCTATCTCTCTCAAACTACATGTGTGTAACAACAGCCCCCCCCTGAAGATATTCATATGGTTTTAAGAAATGGGCGTGGCAAAAAAACTGACCAGTGCCCCCTATAGGGCAACCCCGGCACTACGATGGCCGACATTTATACAAATCTATCGGGACATGTATCGTTTCATAACAAACAAAAAAATATCTTGGATAGGTATGCTTGACCAAACAGGGAGGCCGCCATTTTGGATTAAGTGGCCATTTTTTTTCCATATTCCACATTTTTACTTGATGCACTTGTCCCAGGGCTTTCATCAGATTAACTTCAAATTATGATCAGTGCCATCACAACAAGATGGAGATAAAAAGTGATTAAGAGATTGACCTTTCGTCACACCGTGTGACCGTGGCGTGGCGTCTTGAGTTTGATTAAACGCCATCAAAACACGAGGTTCTGTATCTCGGACATACATTGTCCAATCGAGTCCAAACTAGACATGTAAGACAAGGGTGCCATCCTGATGACATCTACACAGAAATTATGACTTGAAATTACAGCGCCCCCTGGTGGCTACAGGAAGTGACATGTTTTATACTTTGATGAACTGCTCCTGGCTGATTTACAATATACAGCTCAAATCAGATCAGTCAAGTCATTAGATCATGGTCAGAATTGTGACGTTTCCTCAAACCGTGTAAACATTGATGTGCGGCGAAGGATTTTCCTTCGCCAAAGGACACGATGTTATCATAACTCCACTGTGCATTGTCCTATCACTACAAAACTTCTGTCACATGGTCAGAGTCCAAGCCTGAACAGCTCTATGTGTCAATATTTCCTCAGTGTCATAGCGCCACCTACTGATTCGCCAGGAAACAGGAAGTACTTTGTTAATCCACTCTGCATTATCCAACCGGCTCCAAACTACTGACCTATGATCACAATACTGATCTGAACAGCTCCACATATAAATATTAGTTCAGGGTCATAGCGCCACCTACTGATCAGTGTGAAAATTAAGTTGTGTTAACATTGTCCAATTGACACAAAATTGCTCACGCTACATCAGAGCGCCTACATGAACAGATATATATGTCTGTGCGTAATAATAGTGATGGCGCCACCTACTGGCAAACCTACTGCCGCAGAGCGCAAAACGCATGCAACGTGGAGAAGTGCATGCTCGATCGATGATGTGCGCTTGGTCATCGATCGCTCTCTCCACCGACCGCAACAGGCTTCAACGTGCGGGTGCTCGGGCCCGCAAGTGCTACAACGTAGCCCTAGTTAGGGCCCGAGCACCGAAATCGGTGGGAGGCCCTATTGAAATTGAAATGATTATTATTATTATTATTATTATTTTTCTTAGCTTAAATGAATTGGCTTTTTGAGGGCTTTAATGTGCTCAAAAAGTTGTAGGAGTTTGCAGCAAATTCGAAGGCGGCGTAAAATTACGTATTCTGGAGTATTTTGAAAAGGGCGTGGCAAAATGGCTCAAGAGCGCCACCTACGGAAAAGCCCCTCATTTAGCATTCACCGATCCTCAAAAAAAACAAAGATTATTGTGTATCATGACTAGATGCACAAAAAAGTCCATCAGTGCATTATGAATAACGCAGCAGGAAGCCCGCCAGTTTGACTTTAGTGGCCATTTCGGTCATATTCCATATTTTTTCTTTGATGTACTTGTCGTACAGCTTTCATCAGATCAACTTCAAATTTAGACGATCGTCATCACAACAAATTGGAGATCTAAAGTTATTGAAGGATTACGTTTTAGCAAAACCGTCTGACCGTGGTGTGGCGTTAAAGTTTGATGAAACGCCATCAAAACACAAGCTTCCATATTTCAGACACATTTTGTCCAATTGAGTCCAAACTAGACACATACGACAAGATTCGCCACCAGAAGACATCGGTGCAGAAATTGTGACTTACAATCACAGCGCCCCCTGGTGGCAACAGGAAATGTCTTGTTTTTGGTACGTGTTATGTTTTTATGTACTACTCAGACAGCTTTCATCAGATCAACTTAAAAATTAGATGAGACTCTACAAAACAAGATGAAGATCTAAAGTTATCAATATTTAAACTTTTCATCATACCGTGTGACCGTGGTGAGGTCTCAAAGTTCGACTAAACGCCAATATAAGCGAGCTTCTGTAACTTAGACATATTTTGTCCAATCGACTCCAAACTACACATATAAGACAAGAGTCGCGACCGGAAGACATCTACCTAGAAATCATGACTTAAAAGGAAAGCGCCCCCTGGTGGCATCAGGAAATGTCTTGTTTTGGTCATCTTACTCTTTGATGTATTTCCCTCCAGCCACTTTACTAAACCATGTCAAACTGTGTCAAATTGGTCTCAAGATATTGATAATGTAGGCATAACATTATTGTGACTTTTCATCATGCAGATTGTTAATGGCGTGGCATCAAAGTTCATCAGCTCACCATGACCAATGAAACCCATTTTAACAGAGTTACCTTGAACGCAGCATGAGACCGCTTTCGGTTTGTTACGTCTCACACTTGGATGTATTTCTCCTCATTCACTTTGCTAAACCATGTCAAACTGTGTCACATGGGTCTCAATATATTGATAATGTAGGCATAACATTGCTGTGAGTTTTCATCATGCGGATTATTCATAGCTTTGCAGCAGACTTCTTCAACTCGCCATGACAAACGAAGCTGCATTTAACACAGCTGCAAGTGAACGCCTCATGAGACTGAAAAAAGTTACGTCGTCACAAGCTGCGGAGCTGTGTATCACGAAGAACCGGAGAACGGTTGGCGAGTCTGGATGAGAGGACGGCGGCGGAGTCACTGTGGACGTTGTTCGCTCAGCAGGTTAGAGTGTGGGACGCTCTCAAAGCTTTTTTCCCCCGTCCGTCGTGTCTTTTCCTGTGTGAACTCTGCCGCTCTCAACAGCAGCACTGGCTATGAGCTGGCTCCTGCTAGCTCCAACGAAGCATCTCTCAACTGCTACGTAAGTTAAACGGACACTTCTGACTGACTGACTGACTGTGATGATAAGCAAAAGAGACACTGTGGACTGACTTTGCAGAGTCAATTCCGTAGCGACATTGAGACTGCATGCTGGTGCACGTGTGATGTGTTGTACTGCATTTGTTTGATCTGTTTACTAATACTAGCTCTAATAAATACTGTATAAATTATATTTTGCTCCTGAATTGAACTGTGTTAAAGGGGTTCACATGGAAAATATATGTTCAATTATGTAAAGGGTGATTTTTGTTACTATTATACTAATGGAGATTTAGCACTTGATACACATTGTAAGAGCAGCTGTTCAAAGGAGCACTACGTCTTTTAAGGCTCTTTATTCAGAGTCACGGTGTTGATGTCCTGTCACGTGTTACAGTGAAAAATAACCGTGTCTCCCACCTTCAGTATTTAAATCGTTAATCTCAGACAGACTTCACTGAATTCTTTTGTTAAATATGAGTAAGTCATAGCCTTGTAACTTTACTAGAACAGACAGTGTCATACAGAGTTGTGGGCTTATATGCACTACCTATTTCCTAATCTGAAATGATTATGCTCTGATTAACTTTGAACTAATATTTTATTTTTACCATTTAAAAGTCTGTTAATTACTTAACCTGGCCCATGTATGACTTTACATATCTGTGTATTGGTTTCATGTTCCTCTAGAAGGTCCAACTTGACACACAACTTGAATCCAACCAGACTGAACACTGACTCCAGGTACAGACCTGATTTCATTACTTAAAAACAATCAAAGTATTGCACATAATACATAATGTATTAAATTATAATGCAATACTTTTAATGTGAAATAGCTCCATTAAAAACATTCATTGTCATGGTAGTGCACGTTTTAATCCAAAAGCATATTCAAATACACAGTTGAATATCCACAGAAAATAAGATTACACACTTTGTTCATATGTAACTCTTCCTCTACAATAATGACGATCACTTTCATGTTTCCTATCATTTTATTAGGGACAGACGAGCCTGAAGGACACAGCTGTGATGACCATGTTCTGTCTCTTATGGCAAAGCAGAAATATAAAACACTGGGTTCTTATCTAAAGTGTATCAAATCAGATCTCCACCATGTTGCTGCTGAGGACATCAGGTGCTGCAGTTCTTCATCTATGAAGAGAAAAAACGCACTGTTAAAGAATGTTTTGTGTTGTGTATAAAGCACAACAGATTTCAGATAGAACTGTTGTACTGTGGTCTTGGTTTATATCCTCATGGTGAAATGTACATATTTGAAGTCCCTTCTGATAAAAGTGCTGAAAGAAATACAACATTGTACAAATACATAAAATGTCTTTCTACCTCATCAGTACTATTCAAGGTGATAATCTCCCACAGACCTATTGATAACAGTCCAAATCAAGTCTTTCCACTTCTCTCAGTGTGAAAACATAATTCTATAATTAATTTGAGAACTGTTAACAACACTGATGTGTGGAGATTAAAATCATACCTAAACTGTCTAATTCACTGTAAAACTCCATGACATTCGCAGGCCATCTGTAGTTAAGGGAGCAACGCATGGAGTGATGTGTAGATTACTAGTTTGATGATGCATGAGGAGAGGCGGTGGTCGAGTGGCAGAAACTTGGACTATGGGCAGAGAAGGTCTCTGGTTCGTCTTTGGTTCGACTCCATGGAGAGACAACAAAAGTCGAACCTGGATTGATCTGTCCAAAAATCCAAGAGTCTCCCTACCCTCTCTAGTGCCCATGAGCAAGGCACCTCACTCCCCCAACATCTGCTCCCCCGAGCGCCGTACATGGTCGCTCACTGCTCTGTGTGTCCTGCACCAGATGGGTAAAAAGCAGCGATTAAATTTCCCTACCTGCATGAGTGTGCCTTTGCATGTCTGTGCATGTGTTTGGGATGAATAAATGGATTTTAATCTTAATCTTTTAATCTTAATCAGTTGTCTTCCAGTTGACCAGCATGAAGCTGCAGATCTCCACCATGTTGCTGCTGGGGACATCAGGAGCTGCATTAATGAGGAGCAGAAGCGTACTGTTATGAATGTTTTGTGTTGTTTATGAAGCACTACTTATTTCAGCTAGAACCGATGTACTAGGGTCTGGGTTTGTATCCTAATGGTTAAATGCACATACTTTAAATCGCTTTTGATAAAACGTGACAAAGAAATACAACATTGTACACATAGATAAAATGTCTTTCTACCTCATCTGTAATATTCAAGGTGATGATCTCCCACAGAGCTGTTGATAACAGTCCACATCAAGTCTCTCCACTTCCCTCAGTGTGAAAACATAATTATATAATTAATTGGAGAAGTGTTTACAACACTGATGTGTGGACATTATAATGTTATCACTACTGTCTAATTCACTCTACAACTCCATGACAGACTAAATAAACGATGTGAAAATAGTAATGGCGGATATACCATCCTGTATCAGAATATTGGTGAAACAGTTACTATCACATGAAACGTACACGTGTAGCGTATTGATAGTAACTCATTAAAAAAAATAATGTCACAACCAAAACAAGACTGTCGAGTTATCTTGCTTCAATCTGTTCATTAGACGTGATAAATAAACGGTAACTTTTATAACAATTACATATTACAAAAAACTTGAGGCATGTAAGCATATGATGATAGATAAAGCAATAGGTTATGTTGGAGAGTTTCAAGGTTACTTACCTCTAGTTCAGCACCAGCGGCTGGCCAGAAGAAGTGGAGCGATCTTCCTTGCCGCACAGGGCAAACGCAGGCAATGTGGAGACGAGCGCTTGGTCATCGAACGTTCTCTCTTCCCCGACCGCAACAGACTTGAAATTGCCTGTGCTCGGGCCCGTTAGTGCTACAACGTAGCCCTAGTTATTATTATTAGGGCCCGAGCACCGAATGGTGAGAGGCCCTATTGAATCTGTAAGGATTTTTATTATTATTATTATTATTATTATTATTATTATTATTATTAGGGCCCGAGCACCGAATGGTGAGAGGCCCTATTGAATCTGTAAGGATTTTTATTAGGGCCCGAGCACCGAATGGTGAGAGGCCCTATTGAATCTGTAAGGATTTTTATTATTATTATTATTATTTCCCTTTGGGGGACTTTTTCAGGGTCTAGACATGCTCAAAAAGTTATGAAACTTTGCAGGAAATTCAAGGTCTGCGGATATTTTAGTATTCTGGAGTAATTGGAATTGGGCGTGGCAAAATGGCTCTACAGCGCCCCCTGGAACCAGCCCCTAGGTTTCCACATAACGGATTTTCATCAAAATCTGGATATAGGTGTATCGTGACCAGTCATGAAAAAAAGTCTCATGGAACATTATGAAAAACGCAACAGGAAGTCCGCCATTTTGCTTTTAGTGGCCATTTTGGCAATATCCCACATTTTTACTTTTACGTACTTGTCCCAGGGCTTTCATCAGATCAACTTCAAATTCAGATGAGTGTCATCACAACAAGATGGAGATAAAAAATGATTGAGGGATTTTTTTTTTATCACACCGTGTGACCGTGGCATGGCGTTAAAAATTGGTTACACGCCATCAAAACACGGGCATCTGTATCTCGGACATACATGTTCCAATCAAGTCCAAACTAGACATGTAAGACAATAGTCCCCGCCTGATGACATCTATGCATAAATGATGACTTAAAACCGCAGCGCCCCCTGGTGGCAACAGGAAATGTCTTTTTTTTTGCTTGTCTTACACTTGGATGAATTCCTCCTCATCCACTGACCTATTCCATGTCAAACTGTATCAAATGGGTCCCAAGACATTGACAATAAAGACATAAGATTACCGTGACTTTTCGTCAAACGCCATATGAATGGCGTGGCATTAAAGTTCATCAACTCGCCGTGAAACACGAAATTGCTGTAACTTCAGTGTTCATGATTCTATCTCTCTCAAACTACATGTGTGTAACAACAGCCCCCCCCTGAAGATATTCATATGGTTTTGAGAAATGGGCGTGGCAAAAAACCTGACCAGCGCCCCCTATAGGGCAACCCCGGCACTACGATGGCCGACATTTATACAAATCTATCGGGACATGTGTCGTTTCATAACAAACAAAAAAATATCTTGGATAGGTATGCTTGACCAAACAGGGAGGCCGCCATTTTGGATTAAGTGGCCATTTTTTTTCCATATTCCACATTTTTACTTGATGCACTTGTCCCAGGGCTTTCATCAGATTACCTTCAAATTAAGATCAGTGCCATCACAACAAGATGGAGATAAAAAGTGATTAAGAGATTGACCTTTCGTCACACCGTGTGACCGTGGCGTGGCGTCTTGAGTTTGATTAAACGCCATCAAAACACGAGGTTCTGTATCTCGGACATACATCGTCCAATCGAGTCCAAACTAGACATGTAAGACAAGGGTGCCATCCTGATGACATCTACACAGAAATTATGACTTGAAATTACAGCGCCCCCTGGTGGCTACAGGAAGTGACATGTTTTATACTTTGATGAACTGCTCCTGGCTGATTTACAATATACAGCTCAAATCAGATCAGTCAAGTCATTAGATCATGGTCAGAATTGTGACGTTTCCTCAAACCGTGTAAACATTGATGTGCTGCGAAGGATTTTCCTTCGCCAAAGGACACGATGTTATCATAACTCCACTGTGCATTGTCCTATCACTACAAAACTTCTGTCACATGGTCAGAGTCCAAGCCTGAACAGCTCTATGTGTCAATATTTCCTCAGTGTCATAGCGCCACCTACTGATTCGCCAGGAAACAGGAAGTACTTTGTTAATCCACTCTGCATTATCCAACCGGCTCCAAACTACTGACCTAAGATCACAATACTGATCTGAACAGCTCCACATATAAATATTAGTTCAGGGTCATAGCGCCACCTACTGATCAGTGTGAAAATTAAGTTGTGTTAACATTGTCCAATTGACACAAAATTGCTCACGCTACATCAGAGCGCCTACATGAACAGATATATATGTCTGTGCGTAATAATAGTGATGGCGCCACCTACTGGCAAACCTACTGCCGCAGAGCGCAAAACGCATGCAACGTGGAGAAGTGCATGCTCGATCGATGATGTGCGCTTGGTCATCGATCGCTCTCTCCACCGACCGCAACAGGCTTCAACGTGCGGGTGCTCGGGCCCGCAAGTGCTACAACGTAGCCCTAGTTATTATTATTATTTCCCTTTGGGGGGCTTTTTCAGGGTCTAGACATGCTCAAAAAGTTATGAAACTTTGCAGGAAATTCAAGGTCTGCGGATATTTTAGTATTCTGGAGTAATTGGAATTGGGCGTGGCAAAATGGCTCTACAGCGCCCCCTGGAACCAGCCCCTAGGTTTCCACATAACGGATTTTCATCAAAATCTGGATATAGGTGTATCGTGACCAGTCATGAAAAAAAGTCTCATGGACCATTATGAAAAACGCAACAGGAAGTCCGCCATTTTGCTTTTAGTGGCCATTTTGGCAATATCCCACATTTTTACTTTTACGTACTTGTCCCAGGGCTTTCATCAGATCAACTTCAAATTCAGATGAGTGTCATCACAACAAGATGGAGATAAAAAATGATTGAGGGATTTTTTTTTTATCACACCGTGTGACCGTGGCATGGCGTTAAACATTGGTTACACGCCATCAAAACACGGGCATCTGTATCTCGGACATACATGTTCCAATCAAGTCCAAACTAGACATGTAAGACAATAGTCCCCGCCTGATGACATCTATGCATAAATGATGACTTAAAACCGCAGCGCCCCCTGGTGGCAACAGGAAATGTCTTGTTTTTTGCTTGTCTTACACTTGGATGAATTTCTCCTCATCCACTGACCTCAACCATGTCAAACTGTATCAAATGGGTCCCAAGACATTGACAATGAAGACATAAGATTACCGTGACTTTTCGTCAAACGCCATATGAATGGCGTGGCATTAAAGTTCATCAACTCGCCGTGAAACACGAAATTGCTGTAACTTCAGTGTTCATGATTCTATCTCTCTCAAACTACATGTGTGTAACAACAGCCCCCCCCTGAAGATATTCATATGGTTTTAAGAAATGGGCGTGGCAAAAAAACTGACCAGCGCCCCCTATAGGGCAACCCCGGCACTACGATGGCCGACATTTATACAAATCTATCGGGACATGTGTCGTTTCATAACAAACAAAAAAATATCTTGGATAGGTATGCTTGACCAAACAGGGAGGCCGCCATTTTGGATTAAGTGGCCATTTTTTTTCCATATTCCACATTTTTACTTGATGCACTTGTCCCAGGGCTTTCATCAGATTAACTTCAAATTAAGATCAGTGCCATCACAACAAGATGGAGATAACAAGTGATTAAGAGATTGACCTTTCGTCACACCGTGTGACCGTGGCGTGGCGTCTTGAGTTTGATTAAACGCCATCAAAACACGAGGTTCTGTATCTCGGACATACATTGTCCAATCGAGTCCAAACTAGACATGTAAGACAAGGGTGCCATCCTGATGACATCTACACAGAAATTATGACTTGAAATTACAGCGCCCCCTGGTGGCTACAGGAAGTGACATGTTTTATACTTTGATGAACTGCTCCTGGCTGATTTACAATATACAGCTCAAATCAGATCAGTCAAGTCATTAGATCATGGTCAGAATTGTGACGTTTCCTCAAACCGTGTAAACATTGATGTGCGGCGAAGGATTTTCCTTCGCCAAAGGACACGATGTTATCATAACTCCACTGTGCATTGTCCTATCACTACAAAACTTCTGTCACATGGTCAGAGTCCAAGCCTGAACAGCTCTATGTGTCAATATTTCCTCAGTGTCATAGCGCAGCCTACTGATTCGCCAGGAAACAGGAAGTACTTTGTTAATCCACTCTGCATTATCCAACCGGCTCCAAACTACTGACCTATGATCACAATACTGATCTGAACAGCTCCACATATAAATATTATATCAGGGTCATAGCGCCACCTACTGATCAGTGTGAAAATTAAGTTGTGTTAACATTGTCCAATTGAAACAAAATTGCTCACGCTACATCAGAGCGCCTACATGAACAGATATATATGTCTGTGCGTAATAATAGTGATGGCGCCACCTACTGGCAAACCTAATGCCGCAGAGCGCAAAACGCATGCAACGTGGAGAAGTGCATGCTCGATCGATGATGTGCGCTTGGTCATCGATCGCTCTCTCCACCGACCGCAACAGGCTTCAACGTGCGGGTGCTCGGGCCCGCAAGTGCTACAACGTAGCCCTAGTTATTATTAGGGCCCGAGCACCGAATGGTGAGAGGCCCTATTGAATCTGTAAGGATTTTTATTAGGGCCCGAGCACCGAATGGTGAGAGGCCCTATTGAATCTGTAAGGATTTTTATTATTATTATTATTATTATTATTATTATTATTATTATTATTATTATTTCCCTTTGGGGGGCTTTTTCAGGGTCTAGACATGCTCAAAAAGTTATGAAACTTTGCAGGAAATTCAAGGTCTGCGGATATTTTAGTATTCTGGAGTAATTGGAATTGGGCGTGGCAAAATGGCTCTACAGCGCCCCCTGGAACCAGCCCCTAGGTTTCCACATAACGGATTTTCATCAAAATCTGGATATAGGTGTATCGTGACCAGTCATGAAAAAAAGTCTCATGGAGCATTATGAAAAACGCAACAGGAAGTCCGCCATTTTGCTTTTAGTGGCCATTTTGGCAATATCCCACATTTTTACTTTTACGTACTTGTCCCAGGGCTTTCATCAGATCAACTTCAAATTCAGATGAGTGTCATCACAACAAGATGGAGATAAAAAATAATTGAGGGATTTTTTTTTTATCACACCGTGTGACCGTGGCATGGCGTTAAAAATTGGTTACACGCCATCAAAACACGGGCATCTGTATCTCGGACATACATGTTCCAATCAAGTCCAAACTAGACATGTAAGACAATAGTCCCCGCCTGATGACATCTATGCATAAATGATGACTTAAAACCGCAGCGCCCCCTGGTGGCAACAGGAAATGTCTTGTTTTTTGCTTGTCTTACACTTGGATGAATTTCTCCTCATCCACTGACCTCAACCATGTCAAACTGTATCAAATGGGTCCCAAGACATTGACAATGAAGACATAAGATTACCGTGACTTTTCGTCAAACGCCATATGAATGGCGTGGCATTAAAGTTCATCAACTCGCCTTGAAACACGAAATTGCTGTAACTTCAGTGTTCATGATTCTATCTCTCTCAAACTACATGTGTGTAACAACAGCCCCCCCCTGAAGATATTCATATGGTTTTAAGAAATGGGCGTGGCAAAAAAACTGACCAGTGCCCCCTATAGGGCAACCCCGGCACTACGATGGCCGACATTTATACAAATCTATCGGGACATGTATCGTTTCATAACAAACAAAAAAATATCTTGGATAGGTATGCTTGACCAAACAGGGAGGCCGCCATTTTGGATTAAGTGGCCATTTTTTTTCCATATTCCACATTTTTACTTGATGCACTTGTCCCAGGGCTTTCATCAGATTAACTTCAAATTATGATCAGTGCCATCACAACAAGATGGAGATAAAAAGTGATTAAGAGATTGACCTTTCGTCACACCGTGTGACCGTGGCGTGGCGTCTTGAGTTTGATTAAACGCCATCAAAACACGAGGTTCTGTATCTCGGACATACATTGTCCAATCGAGTCCAAACTAGACATGTAAGACAAGGGTGCCATCCTGATGACATCTACACAGAAATTATGACTTGAAATTACAGCGCCCCCTGGTGGCTACAGGAAGTGACATGTTTTATACTTTGATGAACTGCTCCTGGCTGATTTACAATATACAGCTCAAATCAGATCAGTCAAGTCATTAGATCATGGTCAGAATTGTGACGTTTCCTCAAACCGTGTAAACATTGATGTGCGGCGAAGGATTTTCCTTCGCCAAAGGACACGATGTTATCATAACTCCACTGTGCATTGTCCTATCACTACAAAACTTCTGTCACATGGTCAGAGTCCAAGCCTGAACAGCTCTATGTGTCAATATTTCCTCAGTGTCATAGCGCCACCTACTGATTCGCCAGGAAACAGGAAGTACTTTGTTAATCCACTCTGCATTATCCAACCGGCTCCAAACTACTGACCTATGATCACAATACTGATCTGAACAGCTCCACATATAAATATTAGTTCAGGGTCATAGCGCCACCTACTGATCAGTGTGAAAATTAAGTTGTGTTAACATTGTCCAATTGACACAAAATTGCTCACGCTACATCAGAGCGCCTACATGAACAGATATATATGTCTGTGCGTAATAATAGTGATGGCGCCACCTACTGGCAAACCTACTGCCGCAGAGCGCAAAACGCATGCAACGTGGAGAAGTGCATGCTCGATCGATGATGTGCGCTTGGTCATCGATCGCTCTCTCCACCGACCGCAACAGGCTTCAACGTGCGGGTGCTCGGGCCCGCAAGTGCTACAACGTAGCCCTAGTTATTATTATTAGGGCCCGAGCACCGAAATCGGTGGGAGGCCCTATTGAAATTGAAATGATTATTATTATTATTATTATTATTTTTCTTAGCTTAAATGAATTGGCTTTTTGAGGGCTTTAATGTGCTCAAAAAGTTGTAGGATTTTGCAGTAAATTCGAAGGCGGCGTAAAATTACGTATTCTGGAGTATTTTGAAAAGGGCGTGGCAAAATGGCTCAAGAGCGCCACCTACGGAAAAGCCCCTCATTTAGCATTCACCGATCCTCAAAAAAAACAAAGATTATTGTGTATCATGACTAGATGCACAAAAAACTCCATCAGTGCATTATGAATAACGCAACAGGAAGCCCGCCAGTTTGACTTTAGTGGCCATTTTGGTCATATTCCATATTTTTTCTTTGATGTACTTGTCGTACAGCTTTCATCAGATCAACTTCAAATTTAGACGATCGTCATCACAACAAATTGGAGATCTAAAGTTATTGAAGGATTACGTTTTAGCAAAACCGTCTGACCGTGGTGTGGCGTTAAAGTTTGATGAAACGCCATCAAAACACAAGCTTCCATATTTCAGACATATTTTGTCCAATTGAGTCCAAACTAGACACATTCGACAAGAGTCGCCACCAGAAGACATGGGTGCAGAAATTGTGACTTACAATAACAGCGCCCCCTGGTGGTAACGCGAAATGTCTTGTTTTGGTACGTGTTATGTTTTTATGTACTACTCAGACAGCTTTCATCAGATCAACTTAAAAATTAGATGAGACTCTACAAAACAAGATGAAGATCTAAAGTTATCAGAATTTAAACTTTTCATCATACCGTGTGACCGTGGTGAGGTCTTAAAGTTCGACTAAACGCCAATATAAGCGAGCTTCTGTAACTTAGACATATTTTGTCCAATCGACTCCAAACTACACATATAAGACAAGAGTCGCGACCGGAAGACATCTACCTAGAAATCATGACTTAAAAAGAAAGCGCCCCCTGGTGGCATCAGGAAATGTCTTGTTTTGGTCATCTTACTCTTTGATGTATTTCCCTCCAGCCACTTTACTAAACCATGTCAAACTGTGTCAAATTGGTCTCAAGATATTGATAATGTAGGCATAACATTATTGTGACTTTTCATCATGCAGATTGTTAATGGCGTGGCATCAAAGTTCATCAGCTCACCATGACCAATGAATCCCATTTTAACAGAGTTATCCTGAACGCAGCATGAGACCGCTTTCGGTTTGTTACGTCTCACACTTGGATGAATTTCTCCTCATTCACTTTGCTAAACCATGTCAAACTGTGTCACATGGGTCTCAATATATTGATAATGTAGGCATAACATTGCTGTGAGTTTTCATCATGCGGATTATTCATAGCTTTGCAGCAGACTTCTTCAACTCGCCATGACAAACGAAGCTGCATTTAACACAGCTGCAAGTGAACGCCTCATGAGTTACGTCGTCACAAGCTGCGGAGCTGTGTATCACGAAGAACCGGAGAACGGTTGGCGAGTCTGGATGAGAGGACGGCGGCGGAGTCACTGTGGACGTTGTTCGCTCAGCAGGTTAGAGTGTGGGACTCAAAGCTTTTTTCCCCCGTCCGTCGTGTCTTTTCCTGTGTGAACTCTGCCGCTCTCAACAGCAGCACTGGCTATGAGCTAGCTCCTGCTACCTCCAACGAAGCATCTCTCAACTGCTACGTAAGTTAAACGGACACTTCTGACTGACTGTGATGATAAGCAAAAGAGACACTGTGGATGTGTGATGTGTTGTACTGCATTTGTTTGATCTGTTTACTAATACTAGCTCTAATAAATACTGTATAAATTATATTTTCCTCCTGAATTGAACTGTGTTAAAGGGGTTCACATGGAAAATATATGTTCAATTATGTAAAGGGTGATTTTTGTTACTATTATACTAATGGAGATTTAGCACTTGCTACACATTGTAAGAGCAGCTGTTCAAAGGAGCACTACGTCTTTTAAGGCTCTTTATTCAGAGTCACGGTGTTGATGTCCTGTCACGTGTTACAGTGAAAAATAACCGTGTCTCCCACCTTCAGTATTTAAATCGTTAATCTCAGACTGACTTCACTGAATTCTTTTGTTAAATATGAGTAAGTCATAGCCTTGTACCTTTACTAGAACAGACAGTGTCATACAGAGTTGTGGGCTTATATGCACTACCTATTTCCTAATCTGAAATGATTATGCTCTGATTAACTTTGAACTAATATTTTATTTTTACCATTTAAAAGTCTGTTAATTACTTAACCTGGCCCATGTATGACTTTACATATCTGTGTATTGGTTTCATGTTCCTCTAGAAGGTCCAACTTGACACACAACTTGAATCCAACCAGACTGAACACTGACTCCAGGTACAGACCTGATTTCATTACTTAAAAACAATCAAAGTATTGCACATAATACATAATGTATTAAATTATAATGCAATACTTTTAATGTGAAATAGCTCCATTAAAAACATTCATTGTCATGGTAGTGCACGTTTTAATCCAAAAGCATATTCAAATACACAGTTGAATATCCACAGAAAATAAGATTACACACTTTGTTCATATGTAACTCTTCCTCTACAATAATGACGATCACTTTCATGTTTCCTATCATTTTATTAGGGACAGACGAGCCTGAAGGACACAGCTGTGATGACCATGTTCTGTCTCTTATGGCAAAGCAGAAATATAAAACACTGGGTTCTTATCTAAAGTGTTTCAAATCAGATCTCCACCATGTTGCTGCTGAGGACATCAGGTGCTGCAGTTCTTCATCTATGAAGAGAAAAAACGCACTGTTAAAGAATGTTTTGTGTTGTGTATAAAGCACAACAGATTTCAGATAGAACTGTTGTACTGTGGTCTTGGTTTATATCCTCATGGTGAAATGTACATATTTTAAGTCCCTTCTGATAAAAGTGCTGAAAGAAATACAACATTGTACAAATACATAAAATGTCTTTCTACCTCATCAGTACTATTCAAGGTGATAATCTCCCACAGACCTATTGATAACAGTCCAAATCAAGTCTTTCCACTTCTCTCAGTGTGAAAACATAATTCTATAATTAATTTGAGAACTGTTTACAACACTGATGTGTGGAGATTAAAATCATACCTAAACTGTCTAATTCACTGTAAAACTCCATGACATTCGCAGGCCATCTGTAGTTAAGGGAGCAACGCATGGAGTGATGTGTAGATTACTAGTTTGATGATGCATGAGGAGAGGTGGTGGTCGAGTGGCAGAAACTTGGACTATGGGCAGAGAAGGTCTCTGGTTCGTCTTTGGTTCGACTCCATGGAGAGACAACAAAAGTCGAACCTGGATTGATCTGTCCAAAAATCCAAGAGTCTCCCTACCCTCTCTAGTGCCCATGAGCAAGGCACCTCACTCCCCCAACATCTGCTCCCCCGAGCGCCGTACATGGTCGCTCACTGCTCTGTGTGTCCTGCACCAGATGGGTAAAAAGCAGCGATTAAATTTCCCTACCTGCATGAGTGTGCCTTTGCATGTCTGTGCATGTGTTTGGGATGAATAAATGGATTTTAATCTTAATCTTTTAATCTTAATCAGTTGTCTTCCAGTTGACCAGCATGAAGCTGCAGATCTCCACCATGTTGCTGCTGGGGACATCAGGAGCTGCATTAATGAGGAGCAGAAGCGTACTGTTATGAATGTTTTGTGTTGTTTATGAAGCACTACTTATTTCGGCTAGAACCGATGTACTAGGGTCTGGGTTTGTATCCTAATGGTTAAATGCACATACTTTAAATCGCTTTTGATAAAACGTGACAAAGAAATACAACATTGTACACATAGATAAAATGTCTTTCTACCTCATCTGTAATATTCAAGGTGATGATCTCCCACAGAGCTGTTGATAACAGTCCACATCAAGTCTCTCCACTTCCCTCAGTGTGAAAACATAATTATGTAATTAATTGGAGAAGTGTTTACAACACTGATGTGTGGACATTATAATGTTATCACTACTGTCTAATTCACTCTACAACTCCATGACAGACTAAATAAACAATGTGAAAATAGTAATGGCGGATATACCATCCTGTATCAGAATATTGGTGAAACAGTTACTATCACATGAAACGTACACGTGTAGCGTATTGATAGTAACTCATTAAAAAAAATAATGTCACAACCAAAACAAGACTGTCGAGTTATCTTGCTTCAATCTGTTCATTAGACGTGATAAATAAACGGTAACTTTTATAACAATTACATATTACAAAAAACTTGAGGCATGTAAGCATATGATGATAGATAAAGCAATAGGTTATGTTGGATAGTTTCAAGGTTACTTACCTCTAGTTCAGCACCAGCGGCTGGCCAGAAGAAGTGGAGCGATCTTCCTTGCCGCACAGGGCAAACGCAGGCAATGTGGAGACGAGCGCTTGGTCATCGAACGTTCTCTCTTCCCCGACCGCAACAGACTTGAAATTGCCTGTGCTCGGGCCCGTTAGTGCTACAACGTAGCCCTAGTTATTATTATTATTTCCCTTTGGGGGGCTTTTTCAGGGTCTAGACATGCTCAAAAAGTTATGAAACTTTGCAGGAAATTCAAGGTCTGCGGATATTTTAGTATTCTGGAGTAATTGGAATTGGGCGTGGCAAAATGGCTCTACAGCGCCCCCTGGAACCAGCCCCTAGGTTTCCACATAACGGATTTTCATCAAAATCTGGATATAGGTGTATCGTGACCAGTCATGAAAAAAAGTCTCATGGACCATTATGAAAAACGCAACAGGAAGTCCGCCATTTTGCTTTTAGTGGCCATTTTGGCAATATCCCACATTTTTACTTTTACGTACTTGTCCCAGGGCTTTCATCAGATCAACTTCAAATTCAGATGAGTGTCATCACAACAAGATGGAGATAAAAAATGATTGAGGGATTTTTTTTTTATCACACCGTGTGACCGTGGCATGGCGTTAAACATTGGTTACACGCCATCAAAACACGGGCATCTGTATCTCGGACATACATGTTCCAATCAAGTCCAAACTAGACATGTAAGACAATAGTCCCCGCCTGATGACATCTATGCATAAATGATGACTTAAAACCGCAGCGCCCCCTGGTGGCAACAGGAAATGTCTTGTTTTTTGCTTGTCTTACACTTGGATGAATTTCTCCTCATCCACTGACCTCAACCATGTCAAACTGTATCAAATGGGTCCCAAGACATTGACAATGAAGACATAAGATTACCGTGACTTTTCGTCAAACGCCATATGAATGGCGTGGCATTAAAGTTCATCAACTCGCCGTGAAACACGAAATTGCTGTAACTTCAGTGTTCATGATTCTATCTCTCTCAAACTACATGTGTGTAACAACAGCCCCCCCCTGAAGATATTCATATGGTTTTAAGAAATGGGCGTGGCAAAAAAACTGACCAGCGCCCCCTATAGGGCAACCCCGGCACTACGATGGCCGACATTTATACAAATCTATCGGGACATGTGTCGTTTCATAACAAACAAAAAAATATCTTGGATAGGTATGCTTGACCAAACAGGGAGGCCGCCATTTTGGATTAAGTGGCCATTTTTTTTCCATATTCCACATTTTTACTTGATGCACTTGTCCCAGGGCTTTCATCAGATTAACTTCAAATTAAGATCAGTGCCATCACAACAAGATGGAGATAACAAGTGATTAAGAGATTGACCTTTCGTCACACCGTGTGACCGTGGCGTGGCGTCTTGAGTTTGATTAAACGCCATCAAAACACGAGGTTCTGTATCTCGGACATACATTGTCCAATCGAGTCCAAACTAGACATGTAAGACAAGGGTGCCATCCTGATGACATCTACACAGAAATTTTGACTTGAAATCACAGTGCCCCCTGGTGGCAACATGAAGTGACATGTTTTATACTTTGATGAACTGCTCCTGGCTGATTTACAATATACAGCTCAAATCAGCTCAGTCAAGTCATTAGATCATGGTCAGAATTGTGACGTTTCCTCAAACCGTGTAAACATTGATGTGCGGCGAAGGATTTTCTTTCGCCAAAGGACACGAGGTTATCATAACTCCACTGTGCATTGTCCTATCACTACAAAACTTCTGTCACATGGTCAGAGTCCAAGCCTGAACAGCTCTATGTGTCAATATTTCCTCAGTGTCATAGCGCCACCTACTGATTCGCCAGGAAACAGGAAGTACTTTGTTAATCCACTCTGCATTATCCAACCGGCTCCAAACTACTGACCTATGATCACAATCCTGAATAGAACAGCTCCATATATGAATATTAGTTCAGGATCATAGCGCCACCTATTGATCAGTGTGAAAATTAAGTTGCGGAAACATTGTCCAATTGACACAAAATTGCTCACGCTACATCAGAGCGCCTACATGAACAGATATATATGTCTGTGCGTAATAATAGTGATGGCGCCACCTACTGGCAAACCTACTGCCGCAGAGCGCAAAACGCATGCAACGTGGAGAAGTGCATGCTCGATCGATGATGTGCGCTTGGTCATCGATCGCTCTCTCCACCGACCGCAACAGGCTTCAACGTGCGGGTGCTCGGGCCCGCAAGTGCTACAACGTAGCCCTAGTTATTATTATTATTATTATTATTAGGGCCCGAGCACCGAATGGTGAGAGGCCCTATTGAATCTGTAAGGATTTTTATTATTAGGGCCCGAGCACCGAATGGTGAGAGGCCCTATTGAATCTGTAAGGATTTTTATTATTATTAGGGCCCGAGCACCGAAATCGGTGGGAGGCCCTATTGAAATTGAAATGATTATTATTATTATTATTATTATTTTTCTTAGCTTAAATGAATTGGCTTTTTGAGGGCTTTAATGTGCTCAAAAAGTTGTAGGAGTTTGCAGCAAATTCGAAGGCGGCGTAAAATTACGTATTCTGGAGTATTTTGAAAAGGGCGTGGCAAAATGGCTCAAGAGCGCCACCTACGGAAAAGCCCCTCATTTAGCATTCACCGATCCTCAAAAAAAACAAAGATTATTGTGTATCATGACTAGATGCACAAAAAAGTCCATCAGTGCATTATGAATAACGCAACAGGAAGCCCGCCAGTTTGACTTTAGTGGCAATTTTGGTCATATTCCATATTTTTTCTTTGATGTACTTGTCGTACAGCTTTCATCAGATCAACTTCAAATTTAGACGATTGTCATCACAACAAATTGGAGATCTAAAGTTATTGAAGGATTACGTTTTAGCAAAACCGTCTGACCGTGGTGTGGCGTTAAAGTTTGATGAAACGCCATCAAAACACAAGCTTCCATATTTCAGACATATTTTGTCCAATTGAGTCCAAACTAGACACATACGACAAGATTCGCCACCAGAAGACATCGGTGCAGAAATTGTGACTTACAATCACAGCGCCCCCTGGTGGCAACAGGAATTGCTTGTTTTTGGTACGTGTTATGTTTTTATGTACTACTCAGACAGCTTTCATCAGATCAACTTAAAAATTAGATGAGACTCTACAAAACAAGATGAAGATCTAAAGTTATCAATATTTAAACTTTTCATCATACTGTGTGACCGTGGTGAGGTCTCAAAGTTCGACTAAACGCCAATATAAGCGAGCTTCTGTAACTTAGACATATTTTGTCCAATCGACTCCAAACTACCCATATAAGACAAGAGTCGCGACCGGAAGACATCTACCTAGAAATCATGACTTAAAAGGAAAGCGCCCCCTGGTGGCATCAGGAAATGTCTTGTTTTGGTCATCTTACTCTTTGATGTATTTCCCTCCAGCCACTTTACTAAACCATGTCAAACTGTGTCAAATTGGTCTCAAGATATTGATAATGTAGGCATAACATTATTGTGACTTTTCATCATGCAGATTGTTAATGGCGTGGCATCAAAGTTCATCAGCTCACCATGACCAATGAAACACATTTTAACAGAGTTACCCTGAACGCAGCATGAGACCGCTTTCGGTTTGTTACGTCTCACACTTGGATGTATTTCTCCTCATTCACTTTGCTAAACCATGTCAAACTGTGTCACATGGGTCTCAATATATTGATAATGTAGGCATAACATTGCTGTGAGTTTTCATCATGCGGATTATTCATAGCTTTGCAGCAGACTTCTTCAACTCGCCATGACAAACGAAGCTGCATTTAACACAGCTGCAAGTGAACGCCTCATGAGACTCTGAAAACGTTACGTCGTCACAAGCTGCGGAGCTGTGTATCACGAAGAACCGGAGAACGGTTGGCGAGTCTGGATGAGAGGACGGCGGCGGAGTCACTGTGGACGTTGTTCGCTCAGCAGGTTAGAGTGTGGGACTCAAAGCTTTTTTCCCCTCTCCCGTTGTGTCTTTTCCTGTGTGAACTCTGCCGCTCTCAACAGCAGCACTGGCTATGAGCTAGCTCCTGCTAGCTCCAACGAAGCATCTCTCAACTGCTACGTAAGTTAAACGGACACTTCTGACTGACTGTGATGATAAGCAAAAGAGACACTGTGGATGTGTGATGTGTTGTACTGCATTTGTTTGATCTGTTTACTAATACTAGCTCTAATAAATACTGTATAAATTATATTTTGCTCCTGAATTGAACTGTGTTAAAGGGGTTCACATGGAAAATATATGTTCAATTATTTAAGGGTGATTTTTGTTACTATTATACTAATGGAGATTTAGCACTTGCTACACATTGTAAGAGCAGCTGTTCAAAGGAGCACTACGTCTTTTAAGGCTCTTTATTCAGAGTCACGGTGTTGATGTCCTGTCACGTGTTACAGTGAAAAATAACCGTGTCTCCCACCTTCAGTATTTAAATCGTTAATCTCAGACAGACTTCACTGAATTCTTTTGGTAAATATGAGTAAGTCATAGCCTTGTACCTTTACTAGAACAGACAGTGTCATACAGAGTTGTGGGCTTATATGCACTACCTATTTCCTAATCTGAAATGATTATGCTCTGATTAACTTTGAACTAATATTTTATTTTTACCATTTAAAAGTCTGTTAATTACTTAACCTGGCCCATGTATGACTTTACATATCTGTGTATTGGTTTCATGTTCCTCTAGAAGGTCCAACTTGACACACAACTTGAATCCAACCAGACTGAACACTGACTCCAGGTACAGACCTGATTTCATTACTTAAAAACAATCAAAGTATTGCACATAATACATAATGTATTAAATTATAATGCAATACTTTTAATGTGAAATAGCTCCATTAAAAACATTCATTGTCATGGTAGTGCACGTTTTAATCCAAAAGCATATTCAAATACACAGTTGAATATCCACAGAAAATAAGATTACACACTTTGTTCATATGTAACTCTTCCTCTACAATAATGACGATCACTTTCATGTTTCCTATCATTTTATTAGGGACAGACGAGCCTGAAGGACACAGCTGTGATGACCATGTTCTGTCTCTTATGGCAAAGCAGAAATATAAAACACTGGGTTCTTATCTAAAGTGTATCAAATCAGATCTCCACCATGTTGCTGCTGAGGACATCAGGTGCTGCAGTTCTTCATCTATGAAGAGAAAAAACGCACTGTTAAAGAATGTTTTGTGTTGTGTATAAAGCACAACAGATTTCAGATAGAACTGTTGTACTGTGGTCTTGGTTTATATCCTCATGGTGAAATGTACATATTTTAAGTCCCTTCTGATAAAAGTGCTGAAAGAAATACAACATTGTACAAATACATAAAATGTCTTTCTACCTCATCAGTACTATTCAAGGTGATAATCTCCCACAGACCTATTGATAACAGTCCAAATCAAGTCTTTCCACTTCTCTCAGTGTGAAAACATAATTCTATAATTAATTTGAGAACTGTTTACAACACTGATGTGTGGAGATTAAAATCATACCTAAACTGTCTAATTCACTGTAAAACTCCATGACATTCGCAGGCCATCTGTAGTTAAGGGAGCAACGCATGGAGTGATGTGTAGATTACTAGTTTGATGCATGAGGAGAGGCGGTGGTCGAGTGGCAGAAACTTGGACTATGGGCAGAGAAGGTCTCTGGTTCGTCTTTGGTTCGACTCCATGGAGAGACAACAAAAGTCGAACCTGGATTGATCTGTCCAAAAATCCAAGAGTCTCCCTACCCTCTCTAGTGCCCATGAGCAAGGCACCTCACTCCCCCAACATCTGCTCCCCCGAGCGCCGTACATGGTCGCTCACTGCTATGTGTGTCCTGCACCAGATGGGTAAAAAGCAGCGATTAAATTTCCCTACCTGCATGAGTGTGCCTTTGCATGTCTGTGCATGTGTTTGGGATGAATAAATGGATTTTAATCTTAATCTTTTAATCTTAATCAGTTGTCTTCCATTTGACCAGCATGAAGCTGCAGATCTCCACCATGTTGCTGCTGGGGACATCAGGAGCTGCATTAATGAGGAGCAGAAGCGTACTGTTATGAATGTTTTGTGTTGTTTATGAAGCACTACTTATTTCAGCTAGAACCGATGTACTAGGGTCTGGGTTTGTATCCTAATGGTTAAATGCACATACTTTAAATCGCTTTTGATAAAACGTGACAAAGAAATACAACATTGTACACATAGATAAAATGTCTTTCTACCTCATCTGTAATATTCAAGGTGATGATCTCCCACAGAGCTGTTGATAACAGTCCACATCAAGTCTCTCCACTTCCCTCAGTGTGAAAACATAATTATATAATTAATTGGAGAAGTGTTTACAACACTGATGTGTGGACATTATAATGTTATCAGTACTGTCTAATTCACTCTACAACTCCATGACAGACTAAATAAACGATGTGAAAATAGTAATGGCGGATATACCATCCTGTATCAGAATATTGGTGAAACAGTTACTATCACATGAAACGTACACGTGTAGCGTATTGATAGTAACTCATTAAAAAAAAATAATGTCACAACCAAAACAAGACTGTCGAGTTATCTTGCTTCAATCTGTTCATTAGACGTGATAAATAAACGGTAACTTTTATAACAATTACATATTACAAAAAACTTGAGGCATGTAAGCATATGATGATAGATAAAGCAATAGGTTATGTTGGATAGTTTCAAGGTTACTTACCTCTAGTTCAGCACCAGCGGCTGGCCAGAAGAAGTGGAGCGATCTTCCTTGCCGCACAGGGCAAACGCAGGCAATGTGGAGACGAGCGCTTGGTCATCGAACGTTCTCTCTTCCCCGACCGCAACAGACTTGAAATTGCCTGTGCTCGGGCCCGTTAGTGCTACAACGTAGCCCTAGTTATTATTATTTCCCTTTGGGGGGCTTTTTCAGGGTCTAGACATGCTCAAAAAGTTATGAAACTTTGCAGGAAATTCAAGGTCTGCGGATATTTTAGTATTCTGGAGTAATTGGAATTGGGCGTGGCAAAATGGCTCTACAGCGCCCCCTGGAACCAGCCCCTAGGTTTCCACATAACGGATTTTCATCAAAATCTGGATATAGGTGTATCGTGACCAGTCATGAAAAAAAGTCTCATGGAGCATTATGAAAAACGCAACAGGAAGTCCGCCATTTTGCTTTTAGTGGCCATTTTGGCAATATCCCACATTTTTACTTTTACGTACTTGTCCCAGGGCTTTCATCAGATCAACTTCAAATTCAGATGAGTGTCATCACAACAAGATGGAGATAAAAAATGATTGAGGGATTTTTTTTTTATCACACCGTGTGACCGTGGCATGGCGTTAAAAATTGGTTACACGCCATCAAAACACGGGCATCTGTATCTCGGACATACATGTTCCAATCAAGTCCAAACTAGACATGTAAGACAATAGTCCCCGCCTGATGACATCTATGCATAAATGATGACTTAAAACCGCAGCGCCCCCTGGTGGCAACAGGAAATGTCTTGTTTTTTGCTTGTCTTACACTTGGATGAATTTCTCCTCATCCACTGACCTCAACCATGTCAAACTGTATCAAATGGGTCCCAAGACATTGACAATGAAGACATAAGATTACCGTGACTTTTCGTCAAACGCCATATGAATGGCATGGCATTAAAGTTCATCAACTCGCCGTGAAACACGAAATTGCTGTAACTTCAGTGTTCATGATTCTATCTCTCTCAAACTACATGTGTGTAACAACAGCCCCCCCCTGAAGATATTCATATGGTTTTAAGAAATGGGCGTGGCAAAAAAACTGACCAGCGCCCCCTATAGGGCAACCCCGGCACTACGATGGCCGACATTTATACAAATCTATCGGGACATGTGTCGTTTCATAACAAACAAAAAAATATCTTGGATAGGTATGCTTGACCAAACAGGGAGGCCGCCATTTTGGATTAAGTGGCCATTTTTTTTCCATATTCCACATTTTTACTTGATGCACTTGTCCCAGGGCTTTCATCAGATTAACTTCAAATTAAGATCAGTGCCATCACAACAAGATGGAGATAAAAAGTGATTAAGAGATTGACCTTTCCTCACACCGTGTGACCGTGGCGTGGCGTCTTGAGTTTGATTAAACGCCATCAAAACACGAGGTTCTGTATCTCCCACATACATTGTCCAATCGAGTCCAAACTAGACATGTAAGACAAGGGTGCCATCCTGATGAAATCTACACAGAAATTATGACTTGAAATCACAGCGCCCCCTGGTGGCTAGAGGAAGTGACATGTTTTATACTTTGATGAACTGCTCCTGGCTGATTTACAATATACAGCTCAAATCAGATCAGTCAAGTCATTAGATCATGGTCAGAATTGTGACGTTTCCTCAAACCGTGTAAACATTGATGTGCGGCGAAGGATTTTCCTTCGCCAAAGGACACGATGTTATCATAACTCCACTGTGCATTGTCCTATCACTACAAAACTTCTGTCACATGGTCAGAGTCCAAGCCTGAACAGCTCTATGTGTCAATATTTCCTCAGTGTCATAGCGCCACCTACTGATTCGCCAGGAAACAGGAAGTACTTTGTTAATCCACTCTGCATTATCCAACCGGCTCCAAACTACTGACCTATGATCACAATACTGATCTGAACAGCTCCACATATAAATATTAGTTCAGGGTCATAGCGCCACCTACTGATCAGTGTGAAAATTAAGTTGTGTTAACATTGTCCAATTGACACAAAATTGCTCACGCTACATCAGAGAGCCTACATGAAGAGATATATATGTCTGTGCGTAATAATAGTGATGGCGCCACCTACTGGCAAACCTACTGCCGCAGAGCGCAAAACGCATGCAACGTGGAGAAGTGCATGCTCGATCGATGATGTGCGCTTGGTCATCGATCCCTCTCTCCACCGACCGCAACAGGCTTCAACGTGCGGGTGCTCGGGCCCGCAAGTGCTACAACGTAGCCCTAGTTATTATTATTATTTCCCTTTGGGGGGCTTTTGCAGGGTCTAGACATGCTCAAAAAGTTATGAAACTTTGCAGGAAATTCAAGGTCTGCGGATATTTTAGTATTCTGGAGTAATTGGAATTGGGCGTGGCAAAATGGCTCTACAGCGCCCCCTGGAACCAGCCCCTAGGTTTCCACATAACGGATTTTCATCAAAATCTGGATATAGGTGTATCGTGACCAGTCATGAAAAAAAGTCTCATGGAGCATTATGAAAAACGCAACAGGAAGTCCGCCATTTTGCTTTTAGTGGCCATTTTGGCAATATCCCACATTTTTACTTTTACGTACTTGTCCCAGGGCTTTCATCAGATCAACTTCAAATTCAGATGAGTGTCATCACAACAAGATGGAGATAAAAAATGATTGAGGGATTTTTTTTTTATCACACCGTGTGACCGTGGCATGGCGTTAAAAATTGGTTACACGCCATCAAAACACGGGCATCTGTATCTCGGACATACATGTTCCAATTAAGTCCAAACTAGACATGTAAGACAATAGTCCCCGCCTGATGATATCTATGCATAAATGATGACTTAAAACCGCAGCGCCCCCTGGTGGCAACAGGAAATGTCTTGTTTTTTGCTTGTCTTACACTTGGATGAATTTCTCCTCATCCACTGACCTCAACCATGTCAAACTGTATCAAATGGGTCCCAAGACATTGACAATGAAGACATAAGATTACCGTGACTTTTCGTCAAACGCCATATGAATGGCGTGGCATTAAAGTTCATCAACTCGCCGTGAAACACGAAATTGCTGTAACTTCAGTGTTCATGATTCTATCTCTCTCAAACTACATGTGTGTAACAACAGCCCCCCCCTGAAGATAATCATATGGTTTTAAGAAATGGGCGTGGCAAAAAAACTGACCAGCGCCCCCTATAGGGCAACCCCGGCACTACGATGGCCGACATTTATACAAATCTATCGGGACATGTGTCGTTTCATAACAAACAAAAAAATATCTTGGATAGGTATGCTTGACCAAACAGGGAGGCCGCCATTTTGGATTAAGTGGCCATTTTTTTCCCATATTCCACATTTTTACTTGATGCACTTGTCCCAGGGCTTTCATCAGATTAACTTCAAATTAAGATCAGTGCCATCACAACAAGATGGAGATAAAAAGTGATTAAGAGATTGACCTTTCGTCACACCGTGTGACCGTGGCGTGGCGTCTTGAGTTTGATTAAACGCCATCAAAACACGAGGTTCTGTATCTCGGACATACATTGTCCAATCGAGTCCAAACTAGACATGTAAGACAAGGGTGCCATCCTGATGACATCTACACAGAAATTATGACTTGAAATTACAGCGCCCCCTGGTGGCTAAAGGAAGTGACATGTTTTATACTTTGATGAACTGCTCCTGGCTGATTTACAATATACAGCTCAAATCAGATCAGTCAAGTCATTAGATCATGGTCAGAATTGTGACGTTTCCTCAAACCGTGTAAACATTGATGTGCGGCGAAGGATTTTCCTTCGCCAAAGGACACGATGTTATCATAACTCCACTGTGCATTGTCCTATCACTACAAAACTTCTGTCACATGGTCAGAGGCCAAGCCTGAACAGCTCTATGTGTCAATATTTCCTCAGTGTCATAGCGCCACCTACTGAATCACCAGGAAACAGGAAGTACTTTGTTAATCCACTCTGCATTATCCAACCGGCTACAAACTACTGACCTATGATCACAATCCTGAATAGAACAGCTCCATATATGAATATTAGTTCAGGATCATAGCGCCACCTATTGATCAGTGTGAAAATTAAGTTGCGGAAACATTGTCCAATTGACACAAAATTTCTCACGCTACATCAGAGCGCCTACTTGAACAGATCTATATGTCTGTGCGTAATAATAGTGATGGCGCCACCTACTGGCAAACCTACTGCCGCAGAGCGCAAAACGCATGCAACGTGGAGAAGTGCATGCTCGATCGATGATGTGCGCTTGGTCATCGATCGCTCTCTCCACCGACCGCAACAGGCTTCAACGTGCGGGTGCTCGGGCCCGCAAGTGCTACAACGTAGCCCTAGTTATTAGGGCCCGAGCACCGAAATCGGTGGGAGGCCCTATTGAAATTGAAATGATTATTATTATTATTATTATTATTTTTCTTAGCTTAAATGAATTGGCTTTTTGAGGGCTTTAATGTGCTCAAAAAGTTGTAGGAGTTTGCAGTAAATTCGAAGGCGGCGTAAAATTACGTATTCTGGAGTATTTTGAAAAGGGCGTGGCAAAATGGCTCAAGAGCGCCACCTACGGAAAAGCCCCTCATTTAGCATTCACCGATCCTCAAAAAAAACAAAGATTATTGTGTATCATGACTAGATGCACAAAAAAGTCCATCAGTGCATTATGAATAACGCAACAGGAAGCCCGCCAGTTTGACTTTAGTGGCCATTTTGGTCATATTCCATATTTTTTCTTTGATGTACTTGTCGTACAGCTTTCATCAGATCAACTTCAAATTTAGACGATCGTCATCACAACAAATTGGAGATCTAAAGTTATTGAAGGATTACGTTTTAGCAAAACCGTCTGACCGTGGTGTGGCGTTAAAGTTTGATGAAACGCCATCAAAACACAAGCTTCCATATTTCAGACATATTTTGTCCAATTGAGTCCAAACTAGACACATTCGACAAGAGTCGCCACCAGAAGACATGGGTGCAGAAATTGTGACTTACAATCACAGCGCCCCCTGGTGGTAACGCGAAATGTCTTGTTTTGGTACGTGTTATGTTTTTATGTACTACTCAGACAGCTTTCATCAGATCAACTTAAAAATTAGATGAGACTCTACAAAACAAGATGAAGATCTAAAGTTATCAGAATTTAAACTTTTCATCATACCGTGTGACCGTGGTGAGGTCTCAAAGTTCGACTAAACGCCAATATAAGCGAGCTTCTGTAACTTAGACATATTTTGTCCAATCGACTCCAAACTACACATATAAGACAAGAGTCGCGACCGGAAGACATCTACCTAGAAATCATGACTTAAAAGGAAAGCGCCCCCTGGTGGCATCAGGAAATGTCTTGTTTTGGTCATCTTACTCTTTGATGTATTTCCCTCCAGCCACTTTACTAAACCATGTCAAACTGTGTCAAATTGGTCTCAAGATATTGATAATGTAGGCATAACATTATTGTGACTTTTCATCATGCAGATTGTTAATGGCGTGGCATCAAAGTTCATCAGCTCACCATGACCAATGAAACTCATTTTAACAGAGTTACCCTGAACGCAGCATGAGACCGCTTTCGGTTTGTTACGTCTCACACTTGGATGTATTTCTCCTCATTCACTTTGCTAAACCATGTCAAACTGTGTCACATGGGTCTCAATATATTGATAATGTAGGCATAACATTGCTGTGAGTTTTCATCATGCGGATTATTCATAGCTTTGCAGCAGACTTCTTCAACTCGCCATGACAAACGAAGCTGCATTTAACACAGCTGCAAGTGAACGCCTCATGAGACTCTGGAAAAAGTTACGTCGTCACAAGCTGCGGAGCTGTGTATCACGAAGAACCGGAGAACGGTTGGCGAGTCTGGATGAGAGGACGGCGGCGGAGTCACTGTGGACGTTGTTAGCTCAGCAGGTTAGAGTGTGGGACGCACTCAAAGCTTTTTTCCCCCGTCCGTCGTGTCTTTTCCTGTGTGAACTCTGCCGCTCTCAACAGCAGCACTGGCTATGAGCTAGCTCCTGCTACCTCCAACGAAGCATCTCTCAACTGCTACGTAAGTTAAACGGACACTTCTGACTGACTGTGATGATAAGCAAAAGAGACACTGTGGATGTGTGATGTGTTGTACTGCATTTGTTTGATCTGTTTACTAATACTAGCTCTAATAAATACTGTATAAATTATATTTTGCTCCTGAATTGAACTGTGTTAAAGGGGTTCACATGGAAAATATATGGTCAATTATGTAAAGGGTGATTTTTGTTACTATTATACTAATGGAGATTTAGCACTTGCTACACATTGTAAGAGCAGCTGTTCAAAGGAGCACTACGTCTTTTAAGGCTCTTTATTCAGAGTCACGGTGTTGATGTCCTGTCACGTGTTACAGTGAAAAATAACCGTGTCTCCCACCTTCAGTATTTAAATCGTTAATCTCAGACAGACTTCACTGAATTCTTTTGTTAAATATGAGTAAGTCATAGCCTTGTAACTTTACTAGAACAGACAGTGTCATACAGAGTTGTGGGCTTATATGCACTACCTATTTCCTAATCTGAAATGATTATGCTCTGATTAACTTTGAACTAATATTTTATTTTTACCATTTAAAAGTCTGTTAATTACTTAACCTGGCCCATGTATGACTTTACATATCTGTGTATTGGTTTCATGTTCCTCTAGAAGGTCCAACTTGACACACAACTTGAATCCAACCAGACTGAACACTGACTCCAGGTACAGACCTGATTTCATTACTTAAAAACAATCAAAGTATTGCACATAATACATAATGTATTAAATTATAATGCAATACTTTTAATGTGAAATAGCTCCATTAAAAACATTCATTGTCATGGTAGTGCACGTTTTAATCCAAAAGCATATTCAAATACACAGTTGAATATCCACAGAAAATAAGATTACACACTTTGTTCATATGTAACTCTTCCTCTACAATAATGACGATCACTTTCATGTTTCCTATCATTTTATTAGGGACAGACGAGCCTGAAGGACACAGCTGTGATGACCATGTTCTGTCTCTTATGGCAAAGCAGAAATATAAAACACTGGGTTCTTATCTAAAGTGTATCAAATCAGATCTCCACCATGTTGCTGCTGAGGACATCAGGTGCTGCAGTTCTTCATCTATGAAGAGAAAAAACGCACTGTTAAAGAATGTTTTGTGTTGTGTATAAAGCACAACAGATTTCAGATAGAACTGTTGTACTGTGGTCTTGGTTTATATCCTCATGGTGAAATGTACATATTTTAAGTCCCTTCTGATAAAAGTGCTGAAAGAAATACAACATTGTACAAATACATAAAATGTCTTTCTACCTCATCAGTACTATTCAAGGTGATAATCTCCCACAGACCTATTGATAACAGTCCAAATCAAGTCTTTCCACTTCTCTCAGTGTGAAAACATAATTCTATAATTAATTTGAGAACTGTTTACAACACTGATGTGTGGAGATTAAAATCATACCTAAACTGTCTAATTCACTGTAAAACTCCATGACATTCGCAGGCCATCTGTAGTTAAGGGAGCAACGCATGGAGTGATGTGTAGATTACTAGTTTGATGATGCATGAGGAGAGGCGGTGGTCGAGTGGCAGAAACTTGGACTATGGGCAGAGAAGGTCTCTGGTTCGTCTTTGGTTCGACTCCATGGAGAGACAACAAAAGTCGAACCTGGATTGATCTGTCCAAAAATCCAAGAGTCTCCCTACCCTCTCTAGTGCCCATGAGCAAGGCACCTCACTCCCCCAACATCTGCTCCCCCGAGCGCCGTACATGGTCGCTCACTGCTCTGTGTGTCCTGCACCAGATGGGTAAAAAGCAGCGATTAAATTTCCCTACCTGCATGAGTGTGCCTTTGCATGTCTGTGCATGTGTTTGGGATGAATAAATGGATTTTAATCTTAATCTTTTAATCTTAATCAGTTGTCTTCCAGTTGACCAGCATGAAGCTGCAGATCTCCACCATGTTGCTGCTGGGGACATCAGGAGCTGCATTAATGAGGAGCAGAAGCGTACTGTTATGAATGTTTTGTGTTGTTTATGAAGCACTACTTATTTCAGCTAGAACCGATGTACTAGGGTCTGGGTTTGTATCCTAATGGTTAAATGCACATACTTTAAATCGCTTTTGATAAAACGTGACAAAGAAATACAACATTGTACACATAGATAAAATGTCTTTCTACCTCATCTGTAATATTCAAGGTGATGATCTCCCACAGAGCTGTTGATAACAGTCCACATCAAGTCTCTCCACTTCCCTCAGTGTGAAAACATAATTATATAATTAATTGGAGAAGTGTTTACAACACTGATGTGTGGACATTATAATGTTATCACTACTGTCTAATTCACTCTACAACTCCATGACAGACTAAATAAACGATGTGAAAATAGTAATGGCGGATATACCATCCTGTATCAGAATATTGGTGAAACAGTTACTATCACATGAAACGTACACGTGTAGCGTATTGATAGTAACTCATTAAAAAAAATAATGTCACAACCAAAACAAGACTGTCAAGTTATCTTGCTTCAATCTGTTCATTAGACGTGATAAATAAACGGTAACTTTTATAACAATTACATATTACAAAAAACTTGAGGCATGTAAGCATATGATGATAGATAAAGCAATAGGTTATGTTGGATAGTTTCAAGGTTACTTACCTCTAGTTCAGCACCAGCGGCTGGCCAGAAGAAGTGGAGCGATCTTCCTTGCCGCACAGGGCAAACGCAGGCAATGTGGAGACGAGCGCTTGGTCATCGAACGTTCTCTCTTCCCCGACCGCAACAGACTTGAAATTGCCTGTGCTCGGGCCCGTTAGTGCTACAACGTAGCCCTAGTTATTATTATTTCCCTTTGGGGGGCTTTTTCAGGGTCTAGACATGCTCAAAAAGTTATGAAACTTTGCAGGAAATTCAAGGTCTGCGGATATTTTAGTATTCTGGAGTAATTGGAATTGGGCGTGGCAAAATGGCTCTACAGCGCCCCCTGGAACCAGCCCCTAGGTTTCCACATAACGGATTTTCATCAAAATCTGGATATAGGTGTATCGTGACCAGTCATGAAAAAAAGTCTCATGGAGCATTATGAAAAACGCAACAGGAAGTCCGCCATTTTGCTTTTAGTGGCCATTTTGGCAATATCCCACATTTTTACTTTTACGTACTTGTCCCAGGGCTTTCATCAGATCAACTTCAAATTCAGATGAGTGTCATCACAACAAGATGGAGATAAAAAATGATTGAGGGATTTTTTTTTTATCACACCGTGTGACCGTGGCATGGCGTTAAAAATTGGTTACACGCCATCAAAACACGGGCATCTGTATCTCGGACATACATGTTCCAATCAAGTCCAAACTAGACATGTAAGACAATAGTCCCCGCCTGATGACATCTATGCAAAAATTATGACTTAAAACCGCAGCGCCCCCTGGTGGCAACAGGAAATGTCTTGTTTTTTGCTTGTCTTACACTTGGATGAATTTCTCCTCATCCACTGACCTCAACCATGTCAAACTGTATCAAATGGGTCCCAAGACATTGACAATGAAGACATAAGATTACCGTGACTTTTCGTCAAACGCCACATGAATGGCGTGGCATTAAAGTTCATCAACTCGCCGTGAAACACGAAATTGCTGTAACTTCAGTGTTCATGATTCTATCTCTCTCAAACTACATGTGTGTAACAACAGCCCCCCCCTGAAGATATTCATATGGTTTTAAGAAATGGGCGTGGCAAAAAAACTGACCAGCGACCCTATAGGGCAACCCCGGCACTACGATGGCCGACATTTATACAAATCTATCGGGACATGTGTCGTTTCATAACAAACAAAAAAATATCTTGGATAGGTATGCTTGACCAAACAGGGAGGCCGCCATTTTGGATTAAGTGGCCATTTTTTTTCCATATTCCACATTTTTACTTGATGCACTTGTCCCAGGGCTTTCATCAGATTAACTTCAAATTAAGATCAGTGCCATCACAACAAGATGGAGATAAAAAGTGATTAAGAGATTGACCTTTCGTCACACCGTGTGACCGTGGCGTGGCGTCTTGAGTTTGATTAAACGCCATCAAAACACGAGGTTCTGTATCTCGGACATACATTGTCCAATCGAGTCCAAACTAGACATGTAAGACAAGGGTGCCATCCTGATGACATCTACACAGAAATTATGACTTGAAATTACAGCGCCCCCTGGTGGCTACAGGAAGTGACATGTTTTATACTTTGATGAACTGCTCCTGGCTGATTTACAATATACAGCTCAAATCAGATCAGTCAAGTCATTAGATCATGGTCAGAATTGTGACGTTTCCTCAAACCGTGTAAACATTGATGTGCGGCGAAGGATTTTCCTTCGCCAAAGGACACGATGTTATCATAACTCCACTGTGCATTGTCCTATCACTACAAAACTTCTGTCACATGGTCAGAGTCCAAGCCCGAACAGCTCTATGTGTCAATATTTCCTCAGTGTCATAGCGCCACCTACTGATTCGCCAGGAAACAGGAAGTACTTTGTTAATCCACTCTGCATTATCCAACCGGCTCCAAACTACTGACCTATGATCACAATCCTGATCTGAACAGCTCCTTATATGAATATTAGTTCAGGATCATAGCGCCACCTATTGATCAGTGTGAAAATTAAGTTGCGGAAACATTGTCCAATTGACACAAAATTCCTCACGCTACATCAGAGCGCCTACATGAACAGATATATATGTCTGTGCGTAATAATAGTGATGGCGCCACCTACTGGCAAACCTACTGCCGCAGAGCGCAAAACGCATGCAACGTGGAGAAGTGCATGCTCGATCGATGATGTGCGCTTGGTCATCGATCGCTCTCTCCACCGACCGCAACAGGCTTCAACGTGCGGGTTCTCGGGCCCGCAAGTGCTACAACGTAGCCCTAGTTATTATTATTATTATTATTATTATTATTATTTCCCTTTGGGGGGCTTTTTCAGGGTCTAGACATGCTCAAAAAGTTATGAAACTTTGCAGGAAATTCAAGGTCTGCGGATATTTTAGTATTCTGGAGTAATTGGAATTGGGCGTGGCAAAATGGCTCTACAGCGCCCCCTGGAACCAGCCCCTAGGTTTCCACATAACGGATTTTCATCAAAATCTGGATATAGGTGTATCGTGACCAGTCATGAAAAAAAGTCTCATGGAGCATTATGAAAAACGCAACAGGAAGTCCGCCATTTTGCTTTTAGTGGCCATTTTGGCAATATCCCACATTTTTACTTTTACGTACTTGTCCCAGGGCTTTCATCAGATCAACTTCAAATTCAGATGAGTGTCATCACAACAAGATGGAGATAAAAAATGATTGAGGGATTTTTTTTTTATCACACCGTGTGACCGTGGCATGGCGTTAAAAATTGGTTACACGCCATCAAAACACGGGCATCTGTATCTCGGACATACATGTTCCAATCAAGTCCAAACTAGACATGTAAGACAATAGTCCCCGCCTGATGACATCTATGCATAAATGATGACTTAAAACCGCAGCGCCCCCTGGTGGCAACAGGAAATGTCTTGTTTTTTGCTTGTCTTACACTTGGATGAATTTCTCCTCATCCACTGACCTCAACCATGTCAAACTGTATCAAATGGGTCCCAAGACATTGACAATGAAGACATAAGATTACCGTGACTTTTCGTCAAACGCCATATGAATGGCGTGGCATTAAAGTTCATCAACTCGCCGTGAAACACGAAATTGCTGTAACTTCAGTGTTCATGATTCTATCTCTCTCAAACTACATGTGTGTAACAACAGCCCCCCCCCTGAAGATATTCATATGGTTTTAAGAAATGGGCGTGGCAAAAAAACTGACCAGCGCCCCCTATAGGGCAACCCCGGCACTACGATGGCCGACATTTATACAAATCTATCGGGACATGTGTCGTTTCATAACAAACAAAAAAATATCTTGGATAGGTATGCTTGACCAAACAGGGAGGCCGCCATTTTGGATTAAGTGGCCATTTTTTTTCCATATTCCACATTTTTACTTGATGCACTTGTCCCAGGGCTTTCATCAGATTAACTTCAAATTAAGATCAGTGCCATCACAACAAGATGGAGATAAAAAGTGATTAAGAGATTGACCTTTCGTCACACCGTGTGACCGTGGCGTGGCGTCTTGAGTTTGATTAAACGCCATCAAAACACGAGGTTCTGTATCTCGGACATACATTGTCCAATCGAGTCCAAACTAGACATGTAAGACAAGGGTGCCATCCTGATGACATCTACACAGAAATTATGACTTGAAATTACAGCGCCCCCTGGTGGCTACAGGAAGTGACATGTTTTATACTTTGATGAACTGCTCCTGGCTGATTTACAATATACAGCTCAAATCAGATCAGTCAAGTCATTAGATCATGGTCAGAATTGTGACGTTTCCTCAAACCGTGTAAACATTGATGTGCGGCGAAGGATTTTCCTTCGCCAAAGGACACGATGTTATCATAATTACACTGTGCATTGTCCTATCACTACAAAACTTCTGTCACATGGTCAGAGTCCAAGCCTGAACAGCTCTATGTGTCAATATTTCCTCAGTGTCATAGCGCCACCTACTGATTCGCCAGGAAACAGGAAGTACTTTGTTAATCCACTCTGCATTATCCAACCGGCTCCAAACTACTGACCTATGATCACAATCCTGAATAGAACAGCTCCATATATGAATATTAGTTCAGGATCATAGCGCCACCTATTGATCAGTGTGAAAATTAAGTTGCGGAAACATTGTCCAATTGACACAAAATTTCTCACGCTACATCAGAGCGCCTACTTGAACAGATCTATATGTCTGTGCGTAATAATAGTGATGGCGCCACCTACTGGCAAACCTACTGCCGCAGAGCGCAAAACGCATGCAACGTGGAGAAGTGCATGCTCGATCGATGATGTGCGCTTGGTCATCGATCGCTCTCTCCACCGACCGCAACAGGCTTCAACGTGCGGGTGCTCGGGCCCGCAAGTGCTACAACGTAGCCCTAGTTATTATTATTATTATTATTATTATTATTATTTCCCTTTGGGGGGCTTTTTCAGGGTCTAGACATGCTCAAAAAGTTATGAAACTTTGCAGGAAATTCAAGGTCTGCGGATATTTTAGTATTCTGGAGTAATTGGAATTGGGCGTGGCAAAATGGCTCTACAGCGCCCCCTGGAACCAGCCCCTAGGTTTCCACATAACGGATTTTCATCAAAATCTGGATATAGGTGTATCGTGACCAGTCATGAAAAAAAGTCTCATGGAGCATTATGAAAAACGCAACAGGAAGTCCGCCATTTTGCTTTTAGTGGCCATTTTGGCAATATCCCACATTTTTACTTTTACGTACTTGTCCCAGGGCTTTCATCAGATCAACTTCAAATTCAGATGAGTGTCATCACAACAAGATGGAGATAAAAAATGATTGAGGGATTTTTTTTTTATCACACCGTGTGACCGTGGCATGGCGTTAAAAATTGGTTACACGCCATCAAAACACGGGCATCTGTATCTCGGACATACATGTTCCAATCAAGTCCAAACTAGACATGTAAGACAATAGTCCCCGCCTGATGACATCTATGCATAAATGATGACTTAAAACCGCAGCGCCCCCTGGTGGCAACAGGAAATGTCTTGTTTTTTGCTTGTCTTACACTTGGATGAATTTCTCCTCATCCACTGACCTCAACCATGTCAAACTGTATCAAATGGGTCCCAAGACATTGACAATGAAGACATAAGATTACCGTGACTTTTCGTCAAACGCCATATGAATGGCGTGGCATTAAAGTTCATCAACTCGCCGTGAAACACGAAATTGCTGTAACTTCAGTGTTCATGATTCTATCTCTCTCAAACTACATGTGTGTAACAACAGCCCCCCCCTGAAGATATTCATATGGTTTTAAGAAATGGGCGTGGCAAAAAAACTGACCAGCGCCCCCTATAGGGCAACCCCGGCACTACGATGGCCGACATTTATACAAATCTATCGGGACATGTGTCGTTTCATAACAAACAAAAAAATATCTTGGATAGGTATGCTTGACCAAACAGGGAGGCCGCCATTTTGGATTAAGTGGCCATTTTTTTTCCATATTCCACATTTTTACTTGATGCACTTGTCCCAGGGCTTTCATCAGATTAACTTCAAATTAAGATCAGTGCCATCACAACAAGATGGAGATAAAAAGTGATTAAGAGATTGACCTTTCGTCACACCGTGTGACCGTGGCGTGGCGTCTTGAGTTTGATTAAACGCCATCAAAACACGAGGTTCTGTATCTCGGACATACATTGTCCAATCGAGTCCAAACTAGACATGTAAGACAAGGGTGCCATCCTGATGACATCTACACAGAAATTATGACTTGAAATTACAGCGCCCCCTGGTGGCTACAGGAAGTGACATGTTTTATACTTTGATGAACTGCTCCTGGCTGATTTACAATATACAGCTCAAATCAGATCAGTCAAGTCATTAGATCATGGTCAGAATTGTGACGTTTCCTCAAACCGTGTAAACATTGATGTGCGGCGAAGGATTTTCCTTCGCCAAAGGACACGATGTTATCATAACTCCACTGTGCATTGTCCTATCACTACAAAACTTCTGTCACATGGTCAGAGTCCAAGCCTGAACAGCTCTATGTGTCAATATTTCCTCACTGTCATAGCGCCACCTACTGATTCGCCAGGAAACAGGAAGTACTTTGTTAATCAACTCTGCATTATCCAACCGGCTCCAAACTACTGACCTATGATCACAATACTGATCTGAACAGCTCCACATATAAATATTAGTTCAGGGTCATAGCGCCACCTACTGATCAGTGTGAAAATTAAGTTGTGTTAACATTGTCCAATTGACACAAAATTGCTCACGCTACATCAGAGCGCCTACATGAACAGATATATATGTCTGTGCGTAATAATAGTGATGGCGCCACCTACTGGCAAACCTACTGCCGCAGAGTGCAAAACGCATGCAACGTGGAGAAGTGCATGCTCGATCGATGATGTGCGCTTGGTCATCGATCGCTCTCTCCACCGACCGCAACAGGCTTCAACGTGCGGGTGCTCGGGCCCGCAAGTGCTACAACGTAGCCCTAGTTCAATTTGTTATTCTCATACGTTGTGCCTGTGTTTGCAGCATGTGAATGTTATTACATGTTTGTTGGATGAGCTTTGATATATAGCCTGTATAACGTCAGGTCAAAGCTTAGATCATCAAAATGTCAGCAGAATGATGCTCAGCATAGTCTGCAGTGTTTAAAGTACAATATTAATTTACACCACACACAAACACACACACGCACACACACACACACACACACAGATACACAACTCACTTTACTTCTGAATTATATGAGGATAATATATAATTGCATTTTTTCTGACTTTTTATCAATTTAGTTGTCTGTTAAATTAAACCATAGACGTGTGTTTGTCATCTGCATGGCACTGAGCAAATATGTGTGTTTGCATTCTCTGTGCCTTCTTCCATTCACCTGCATCCTCTTTCATCCATGTGCTCACCAGTTTGTGTATTGGTGTGTGTGTCTCACTGCAGCGCTGTCTGTCTACCTTTTAAAGAGGCTGTGAATGATCTTATTTAGTGTGTGCTGATTGCTGCTTTAACCTGGCGGCCACGCTGGCTGCTGCTGCATTAATAATCGCACAGAGGCAGGAGAGCTGGCGAGGCCCGCACCTTGTTCACCGCTCGCTCGCTATCTCCACAGCACCAAGGAAAGAGCCAGCAAACAGCAGGGGAAGTGTGGCGGAAAATTACAGTCTTCACATGCCAGCCGGGAAGCTGTTGCTGCTGCTCAGTGGGGGCCAGTGCTGTGTGAAGAAGACAGAAGAATTTGGGAGGATGTTTTAGTCTTTAATGCCCCTGTGGAAGCAGAGGAAATGTTTATGTTTATGCATTCTTGCAGTTTGAGCTGAAGATTTTACACATTTTCGGCCTCTCCTCCTGAAGGGGTCAGATTAGAATGAAGCCTTGGGTTTCAGTTTAGTCTACAGTTTTAATAAGTGTAGAGCCAGGATTGGTCTTACGGGTCAACCCTGGAATGATGCATAAGTGTGTTTAGCCAGTGGACATGTGTGCACACATATGTATTCATGTTTGTATACAATTATTTTGTGTGTGGGTTTCCTTCGATAGTGCAGACATGCAGGTTACTGTAGGTGCACTGGAAACTCTTGGTTTTAGCTGTAGTTGAATGAGAACACGAAAGAGGTTGTTTGTCGCAATAGCGAGCGGGTGGGACCTGCCTATTGCTCAATTTCATGATGCAGAATTCAGCCCCCATGACCCTGCTCGATATCAGTTTGAATAAAATGGATCTGTAGTTGATATTGTGTTCATTTGTGGCACTTAATGGGAGAGAGGGGGGGAAAGAAACATGGAAAAGCATGATATGGCAACAAAGCTGTCCAACGACAAACCTCCTTTGTGTCAAAATGAGTTTGTAGGGTTGAAACTACTGGCCTTTTTAAGTGCGGCCAACAATTTCCTCTTTCAGTTCAGTCCAGACGAAATTTTGATTGGTTGAGTGAAGATTAAAGCTTCACACTCTCTGCCGGGGAGAACAGTATAATTGATATTTCAGCTCCGGGCAAACTTGCTCTAGCAGGCCAGTGGCTGTTTCAGCAAAAAATTATGTTAGCACAGCTTGGTGGCAGAACGGTCGGCATGTTTGGGAAATATACTCTAGCGTTGGGTCTTTTTGGTCCACTGGCTTTTGCTAGAACTCTCTGTCTGTGAAATGAACATCCTGTATCGAGGAAATGCATATAATTCACCTTTTGGATGCAGGCTCATACAAACAAGCGATGTTCCACAAATTAAAAAATATCTGCTAATTGATACAAAGCTCAAGGAGGATCATGAAATAATGATCTTAATATTAGACTCATTTTTCCCAATGACAATTTTAATCGTATTATTCCAAAATAAGATACATTTTAAGAGTTCAAGAGCACTTCAAAAAGGTACCAAATGAGAGTGTGAGTGGGATTTGATCAGTCCCAATGCTCCTCAGCAATATCAGGTTGCTCAACAATGAGAGGCATCTCTTCATCTACTTCATTAACACATGTATCATTCATTCAGTGTGAAGAACATAAAAATCAACCTAGCATGAAACAACGCCGGAGTCCTCGTTCCGATAGCACCCTTATGGTGTACTTGTCCTGAATGGGCCATTTAAGTGGACACAGGGGATTAGGCAGATGATGGCAGTTGAGGTCCTCATATTGGTTCAGTGTGACTCGGACCACATTAACAGGACATTAGTCTCATTTCAATTCCAACAGCATGCACTTCTACACAACACTGGAGAGCATGACCAGAAACATTGTGACCCCCGCGCTCCAGCCTTTCATTTCCTGTCGCCATTCAAACCTTCCTTATCTGGCTGGCTGTTCTCCCTTTTTCTTTCTTGCCCTTTCTTGGCTGTCGTTCTCTTTTTCTTGCTGTCCTTGCCCCCACACAACCTATTCTCTCTCCTCCATCTCATTTATTTCTCATCTTCCTTCTTGTTCCACATCAGCAGCTGGGTGAAGCCTCTCCCTGTCACGCCTGGCCACACTCCCCTTAATTACCATGTATTCTTCTTTAGCTAATAAAAAACGCTGATGAAACCGATTACATGGCAGCGGGGCTTTGTATGGAGCTGGATTTAGGCATGAATAGATGGTAAGAGAGAGCGAGAAAGAGAGAGAGGGAGTAGAGGAGAAAAAGCTGGAGACAAAGGGGTAGAGAAATGGGAAGTAAAGAAGAGGAAGGGAGGAGACGGTAAGAAAGGTGGGCAGAAAGGAATGGAAACGATGGATGGAAGAGAAAAAGAATGAGAGGAAGGGAGGGAGAAAAAAAGCAATGGTTTGGGCAGTAACCCGTTTGTTGTCTTTGTTGTTTGGGTCAGAGATGCTTTGGGCCCTGAGGGAACTTCCTCATCTTATCACAGCAAGCAGACGGCTGGCACATCTTTCTCATTACTAGCCTCTCAGTTATAGATTACTCCTGCCTTACTCCTCTTCCCAGCCACAGGCAGTCTCTGTTACAGTCGACAGAGCCACACTTGCACCAAACGCAGTTTGAACTCCTGAATATAGTTTTTGCCTTTTTCTTTCCCTTCCATGAGCATTAAGTCACTCTATCCATGTAATTGTGGTTTCAACTGCAACCAACTGCAGCTTGGAGGAGAAAATGAATTAGAGCTTCTTGCTTGATTGAAAAGGCTTCGAGAGGCGCTGGTAGCTGGTATACAGTTCACTCTTTCTCTTTGCAGTATGTTTTATTTCCCTGCTCAGTTGGATGGAGAAGTGCATTTTCATTTTAAAACCCAATATATTCGTCTATATATAACTTGAATGAAATTTAGCACATGCAGGAAAATCTTTTCTTATTTTGCACTGTTGAAGGATTCTGTTCCAGTATAGAAAAATGAATTGCTACAACGAAGTGACCCCTAATGTTCGAAAAGGGTTACTGTTAAAATATAGATACCATTCCTCAGGGAAAAAATGAATTACAAAATTGTATGAGGTTGATTATATGAATATATCTATATATGTATGTCTGAATTCAAAATATATGTACCCACTGCATGCAAATTTATACTCGTTAGCCACACAACAGCCGCTGATGCACACAAATGCTTGGGAACAAGCTGTGCCATTATTGGTTTGTTGTCCTATTTCATGACCCCTTTTCAATGAATATGGAAGCCCTGTGAGGCATCCTTCACATTTACATGTTAATGTTTGTAATTTGTAAACATAAATTGAAAATGTCAGAGGCTCAATAGCTAAATGGAGATAAGTAAACACATTATTGAAATGCTGTGGCCACTTAAAGTCAGACACCCATTCCATACAAAAGCTGCAAATTATTAGGAGGAAGAGAAGGATGAGGAGGAGGTAGGAGAAGCAGGAAGAGGACAAAGAGTTATAAGAAAGAGAAAAAGAGGGCAGGGGCACTTTAATTCGCACAGCACGTACTTGCCGAGGGGGTGAGACGATTAGGTTTGTGATGAGAGGCAGCAGTGTGACGGAGAGGGCATGGGGGGTGTCAGGATGAGCGAGGATGAGGGAGATGAGAAAGAGAGAAGTATTATCTTGCTGTGTTTTCAGATTCACACACATGCATGCCCACAAGCACATGTTTTACCTGTAGATACCTATACATTCACTTCAACCTACCGTAAGCATGCATATGAAATGCATACATGTTCACACTTTGTGTCGCTCTCATGCACACTTTCAAACACACACACACACACACACACACACACATGTCCACACAGTCTGTGGACAAGTCAATTCAGTTGGCACCCTGTTCCCCTCGCTGCACACACATTCATCACTCAGTTGTGGGCCTGACAGAAGCCTCTGCCCCACAGGCCATGGGTCCACACAAGCATACACACACGCATGTACACTTCAACACACATACATAGTAGTAGGATGAAGAGAGATCAGCAGCACTATCAAGCAATATAACTGCCCACATGCCGGGGACCTGCAGTTAAACACACTTGTTCGTAAAATGTTTGTTCAAGTTGTGATACTAATTTTTTCTTTTCTCTTTTATTTGTGACTTTAATGAATAGTTTATTCAATTCTTGCCAAAGGTAAGTGTAAAGGATTGTTCAATAAATAAGAATCTATAGTGCCAGGAGACGATTAAAATGAAGCACCTCTAAAACTCACTAATTCAATTATTCTATGGCATTTGTTCAAAAGTTTGCTGGCCCGACTTAACCTCACTTTTAGCGTACATACATTAGAATGGTATTGACCTTTAGAGGTTGGGAAAATAGATTCCCATAAGGATCATGAATTTTACCCTCTACAGTTCAGAATCAGCTCGACAGATTTTTGTACATCATTAAGTTTTGTTGATGGAGATGAAAAGATGAAACTCATCTCCTGAACAGTGTAGAGACACTAGCACTTAATCTTCAATAACGAAATTCCCTTTTGATTGGCAAAGTGTGTGCGTGCGTGCGTGCGTGCGTGCATGCGTGTGTGCATTTTTCAATTTAAGCAATATTATTGTAATACAGTTTTGTAATACCTAGATAAACATCATCAGACCAGAACCAGTGACGCTTTTCTTCTGAAGCAACCATCTCGTATAAGGCTGAAGTGTTTTTGTGAATTCTGTAAACTTGAAAGTTCCAGTCAACAGATGGTCAGTTGGAAACAGTTAGCAGGAAGTCAAATCATTACTGGTCAGATCTGCTGATTGATTCAATGTTACTGTGAGGAGGTTACACTTGCCAAGCTCCCTGGCTAAGTGTTAGCTACTAGCTGTTTACATTAACTCAGTATAAATAATAGATTAAATATCATTTCAGGATACTGCATGCAATTTAGAAATATAAAAACTCTGATAGTGAAATTACTCTATTACTGTACTGTTACAGAAACATTAAAGTATGCAATCCCATTGTAATATTGGTACTAGTGCTACGCTTGTTTTTTCTCAGTGCACTATTGCTATCCAGCTGATAAGATTGACTTGTGTCTGCTGTCCCTACTCAGCTCCATTAGCATTTTATGTACTGTTTATACCTTATATACATGATGTTGTATCCTTTCAGAAATGCCTAGCAGACCAGCAGTACTAAACCCATGTGTTAACTGCATCGAGGGGGGATTTACCACTGACTGCAGGTTGAATGTGTACTTTTCTCCACCAAACAGGGTTTTTCTTGTGCACATGGTTTCAGACACTCAGCTGTCGTCATGACAATCTCACAACAGAGGCGATGAGTTGTTACTCTGAGGAATGAAACATTGTCTTACAAACTTACACCATCAAATGGCATTCACAAAATGAACTTGAAAAAATATGATTATGCTACTTGCCAAACATATAGCATAATAAATAGTGTTTTGTCCAGTAGAGTTGCATTATTTTGTAATCAAGATTAAGACCTATTATTCTTTTATTCTTGTTCCTTATTTATTAACAATATTTATGGATTTTACTGTGAGTGCAATGTTAGATACGATATAAACAAAATATGTTTTATGTTAAAAAAAGGTTGGTATTAAGACACACACACACAAACACACTTAGCTCAATACTCAATATGCTTGTGTTTATTCCTTTCCTTCCAGGCAGCGACCTTTTGCTAATCACACTAGCCTAAATTAATAGTGGATATAACTTCATAACTCATTCCATGCCGCTCTGTGTATGAACACAAAATGGCAAACATTGCTAAGTATTGGGTCTCAGATTGACATGCTGGTTACTAACTCCATTAACGTTACGTTTAGTGATTCAGGTGTTAAAAAGCAAATCTTGTTTCATCCTAAACTTTGATAATTTAAAGCATTTGCAGTGTTTTTTTCTTTTTCTGAATCATCAGTCAATCAATCAAATTTTATTTGTATAGCCCATATTCACAAATCACAATTCGTCTCATAGGGCTTTAACATGGTATGACATTCTCTGTCCTTAACCCTCAGCAAGAGTAAGGAAAAACTACAAACCCCTTTTACAGGGTAAAAATATGTCTGAAAGATATACCTCTGAAAGAGCCACATGTGAGGGATCTCTCTCCCAGGACGGACAGAAGTGCAATAGATGCCACGTGTAGGAAAATATCATCAAGATTAAAGTTTTTTAGCAGCATTGATGAGGGTAAACATCTTGAAGGATAACTTCAACATTATAAGGTCTATGGTCAGCAACCATCTGTCCTTTGTTTGGTGTGTACGGGGAGGCTCAATTGACCAAGTTAATCTTTCTTTGGTTATCTCACAAAACACAAAACTGCTGCATCATATGCTGATATCAGTTATAACAATCAATTATATCCATTACCTCCATAAGTCCCTGCAACCCAAAAAATCCTTCCATTGTATTTATGTTTCAGGCCACATGGCTAAGAGTTTATTGTTTGTCTGTAAGACCACAAAGTGTCTGTGGCGGAAATACTCTAAATGCAAACTGCTGTTTATGCTTTCTGGCACGATGGAGACAATTAACATTAGCTCTGCGTTGAAAAGTAAATGAGGTGATAAAGACACTTCCAGATGCCTTCAAGTAAATATAAGCAACGGTAATACATTTTTTAACTACTTGAAATTCCCATTTAAAAAAAAAAAAAAAGAGATTGGATGGTAAAGTCATAAAGTTTAAATTATTAAATGCTCTTAAAATGTCTTATCGCTTTGGTAACACAAGGCATTTCATTGTCAGTGTATTAACCTCTCTTGTAAGAAGGGCCACAGGGCCACCACACACACATGCTCCAGTAAAATTCACTGATTTTTGACATTTCGCTGCATGCAATCTCATCAGCTGACCTTTAGAGAGACCGTTTACCCTTCTCACGATTTGTGAATCCAGTCAGTGGTGCGGATATATTTTCCTCTGCCAAGATCAGAATGTAAAACCACATAAAACAATGTCCATGTACACAGAGCTCTGCCTAAAGAAAGGCATTTGTGTGTCCCTGCCCGTGCTCATTTGAATGTGAGCACTTGTGTGTGGATTGCAGTATTAATGGACGTTCCAGTACATTTGGTAAGACGCCAATGGGCCCAATTGCTTAGCATGCCTGCAGGACATTAATTGATGGCCGGGTTATGCTTCCTAATAAGTGTCATAAATAACGGTTTAGCAGGACGAAGGGAAAAATCACAGATACATTAACCACTGCATTGACATCTTAATGGAGATTCAACTGAGATGTGATCAAGTACAATCCGTCTAATAGGAATCCACTAATGCAGGGCTGGACCCTCCCAGTGGCGAGCTGATGACAGTGATCACAGGCATGGGACAGACCAGCTTTACTGCTGCTCATGTGTCACTTGCAGCTTTAATGGACAGCCCTGTCAACATCCCTTACCCCACCCGCACATGGCCCTCCACCAACACAGCTGTTGAAGATCTGTCAAACCTCTGTGTCACAGAGCCACACACACCCTCCCAAAGTCACTTATGGAGCCAGTAAAAACCATGGGCCATTCACTGGCGGCATCATTGATTTTATTCCCGAATTATTGTTGAGGACCCACCATGCCTTGCATACCAATGACAGGCCTTTCAGAGGCGCACAGGCTGGAGGGGGGTCAAATTAGTCTGCGATTGCTACAGTTTTTGTTGTGGCAATGGAAGATGGAGAAGCAAGCGCTGGCCACTTTGTTTGGCGATTTGTTTGCAGGCACAGCCACACAGACACAATACACTCATAAAAACACACCCATGCACACTTTGCCAGATTTACCTCCATATCAGGTTTAGAGCCAGAAAGCTCATCATTGGAATTGCAGGTTTAGCCAACTGAGGATTTTTTTTCTGTGTAACCAAGCCTCAAATGAATACGATGAAAAACCCCTGAGCTCCTTCATATTCTGAAAGTGGTGTGGGAATCAGCACAGGTCCAAGCTGTAGTCATATGCCAGAGCTATGTTGCACATTTGTGTATGTAAAGGAGTGTATATGTGGGAAAGAGACACATATACACTCATATATACTGTTTATATTTATATTAGGGCTGTGAAATGATTAAACATTTAATCAAATTAATCAAAGGTTTCTATGGATTAATCATGATTAATCACATTATCAGTTTTCTCAGTATATTTTTGTGAGAACAAAAAGATTTATGACAAAAGACGGGTATATACATTTAACACGCTTTCTTTTTTTATTCATAAAACAATAGTGCTGCAACGCAGCAGTTCTTTAGCAGTTCTCTTTGCTATTCCATATGGAATATTAATATAATCTTCATCCTAAACAGAATTTGGGCTTCTTAGCCATTGTATGTTTGAATAAAACTTTTTCTTTTCTTTCTAAACCAAACAGAAATTATTTGGGCTTCTTAGCCATTATTTTTATAGGATGATTGAAATGTTTTCTTTTTTTTTCAAAACAACCATTAACGACACCATGACACAATCAAATGCCTCTCAAGGTCCTCTTAGCTAGTCGTTCTTTAGCCAGTTGGTGAGGGAAAAAACTTGTTCACATTCTCTGACAGTAAAGCTGACGACTTCTTTTGCACAATGTGTCCTGCGAGTGAAGCTGGATTGGCGCATAACATTCCACTTCAACGCCCCTCGCCGACCAATGCATGCTTAGCGTTGAGGTGGTACTTTAGGCCGGTATTGCTACGCTGAAACGATAACGTCTTCCCACTGAGTGTACATATCACCTTGGTTTTATTGATTGTTCCATCTTTTTTTTTGGAGCACGAGCTTCCCATCCAGAAGGTTCTCAGGTTCTTCAGAGTTATCCATGTTGTTGGTTTATTTGAATAGCAGCTGCCGCCTGACTGCATTAGAACGGCGACTAGTGCAGATTGGGCGGAATTGTGGGTATATTGGAAGGTCCTTCTGCGCATCAGTAAAAATGCGTTAAAAAAACCCACAAATTAATCCTGTTATTTAATCATAACGCGTTATTTTTCACAGCTCTAATTTATATATATATATATATAAATCTCCAATTCTGGGTGTGTTAATGTATGAATGGGAGTCATGTGTCTTTGGATGTGCCGAAGGTGTCCATGTTACACTTTGCATTTTCGGGTGTTATGCAAGTCAATGCTTTACAGAATAAGATAAATATTTGATATGGCAAGAGTGGTACTCCAAGTGATACATTATTTGATCCTTTATTCGGAATGCAAAAATGCCAAAAAAAAAATTATATTTGAAATTACAGCAGTTGGAAAATTATAACTTTTTACATTCTGCTCCATTTTTATATGATCAAATTACTGTTAGTATAAATACTTTTTATCGGAGTAATAGCAACTTTATTTGAGTCAAGTTTCACTCTTGAAGTCAATCTCTTTGACTGGCTCTACAGTGGCAAAGCAAGAGTAGTGCCATGCTCAGTTCTGGAATTCTCAGCATACTGAGTGCTGCATGCAGTCTACCATTAGCTTACATAGTGATTTGACAGATGCTTTTGTTCAAGGAATTGCCTCAAATCTATCAGCTACAGTGTCTGAAGTTTCTATTGTGAATTTGCCAGTGTTTAGGAGGTAAGTAGAACAGGTACAATGACAGCTACTTTATGTGTGTGTGCGTGCCAGTGAGTGTGCATGTTGGTGCGTGTTTCTCTATGTGTGCTTGTATGTGCATGGAAATGTCTGCTGGGGCCCGGGGGTGACAGTTCTGCTCTCAGCAAGTAGGTAATTAGCATGCATTATTCAAATGAAAGACAGAGGGAATGAGGGTGGGGACCTGTCCACCTGGTTGTCAGCTCCGGAGCCCGTCTCGTTCAGCGCCACTTACTCCACACATTTAGAACATTAGAGCATCTCTTGTTAATGTATTACCCTCTTCCCAAGCGTGCGGATAATGCACTTTTACGGGGCCCCATTATGAGGCAAGATATTATCGAAGAAAGTCAAAGTCAAAGACATTTAATCTTCAAACCGGAACAGAACTGCCTGTGTTTCACATTTATATTTTAAGTCGGATCAAGTCAATTTTATTTTTACAGTACTTTCGGCAAAAAGGCCTTACAAAGTACTTCACACTGCTACAGAGGGCATATGCAAGTAGACAGACCTTCACATCAAAACATTAAACACTTAACCCATCTTGATAGAACTTACATTGAGCAGTGCTTTGAGGACTCAGAAGCTGAGCAGAATACAAATAAGACTGCACAACATAAGGCTATACCTGTATCGTCTTATACGCAAGATAATAGCCCTGCAATAAATCTCGACTTTGTGATGCTGATGGTTTTATTTTGAGATTGAGTGGTAATTTAACTCAATTCTAATTGCAGTATGAAGCCGTAGTTTTTTGAGCTGCTGGATTTCCACACTGTTTTGTAGGGCGCATCTCTTATAGTGTGTATTTAACTACAGGTATTTATTGTTGGTTTACCTTATGTCCCCCTCTGGTTAATATCAAGTTTTTCCCCCTTGGGCCTTCTATATGATATGATTTCTTTATTGTATTTTGAGCAGAATAAGCCGTTAGCACCATGGCTGGGTATATCTACCTTAACACATCAGGAAACAAATGCCACTATGAAAAAAATAAACAGATTCGGGGCACGGTCACACATACACAAGTGAAGCCGTGGCAAACTTTTGCCTCCCATTTACTTCCAATCTCTGCAGGCGCGGGGAAGACTAAAACATATGCTCCCTGTGGTACAGCAAATCTGCAGCGTAGCTTCATATGAAATTAACCTTTAGAGAACATTGACCCGCGATATTTGCCTCACAAATATGTACAAACCCTCAGAAAGCCAGGTTTTATGATATCCCAAACATAAGAAATCGTTCCTTTCAACGTGCAGGTGGGGCTCAGTAGCTTGAAAAGGTTCCTCAACTGCAACTGAGCTGTATGGGAAGACACGGAACCCAGCCACAAAGTGAGGGAGGAGTTACAATAAATGACATGACCAATCTTTTGAATATGTGATTTTGAAACTTTAATACTTAGGGCAGCAGAGATGCAGGAATCAGAATTGGAAAGATCCTTTCCACCAATCAGCAAAACAGCAAAAAGTCTGTAGATCAATTACAGACTTTGTACCTGTACCTCTGTATGTCTGTATTTTTGCATGTGAATGAACTAAACTGCACTTCTGCCGCAAGTGTACTGGCACCTAAAGAAACTTTAATACTACATACATAACTCATGAAATCAAAGATGTATACGCAGAACATGCCTGATACAGGATGATACAACATCACTGCACAGGAAGTATTCGGAGACACAAACACTTGATACAGACTTCTGCTGTGGTTTCTGAATCTATTGCCCTGGCCACCAGTTGTTTTTACAGTATCTCACTACAGCCGTTCCTGCTGGACTCTCATCCCCAGACTCATAGTTTAGCTGCAGATGAGTCATTAGCATCTTTCCTTATCTCTCAGCCATTCTTCAGCCCCATGCACCACAGCACCTCACCAGGAGTGGTCCTGTGTTTACATAATTGATCAATTAACTGCTTGAGAAGGCCCCTTTTCCTCCATGCTCCCTATTTTGCCAACATTTACATGTGTCAGTTTAATTGTGTCCCTATCTCCCGCTCCCAAATTATTTACCCACTCACTCACCCTCACCGCAAAGCTCCCATTGTCCCCAGGTGACTGATGGGCTGACTCAAATGGAAATGTGTTTACCTGGGTGATAATTTGACTTTTTTTGTCTTTTTACTGGAAAATTATGTGGAAGGAAAGATATTCACAACATGTAACCAGCGACCACTCCGCTATTAACCTTCATGGCCTCTTGGATTCTGTTTACCGACTGTATAGCTGACAACTTTTACCTGGCAGCTGCTCTTTGTTTTACAGTCGGTCTGTCTCTCTGTCAGGCACGAATCCAAGCCCAAAATGTATCCCCGAATGAAAACTGTAGAAACAAAAACAATTGTACAAAAAAGTGATTGTGTGTCAGTGGCTGACTTTGTACAATGCCCCTTTTCCCCTGTAACCATTCAGCCGTGGGGCCGCTGGCCTGAGGTCCGTTTGCTGTGAGTTGACCAGGCATGAAATCAGACTGGAATAACCCTCATCTGCCACAGTGAATTGACATGATTTACATACGACAGTCTTTAGATTGTGACCAACTAATCCTTTGTTCCCATGAGGGCTTGGTTGTGCTTGTCCACTCTGTCTGTCACATACTCTTACTGCCCTCATGTGGTGCAAGAGCATATTACATCTTTGTTGAGAAAATAGGATGATCAATTGATGTTGAGACACTTATTTTCTGCAGAAAATTAAAGCGCCATGATTGAAGGGGAATGTTGATAACAGATTATATTTTATGATTTAATTCAAATTCATAATATTAAATATTTCTTTATTTATTTTTATAATAAACTTACCCTGTATGTGCCTTCTCAATTGTATGTTAAATGCATCAATGTGTTTGCTGGCAACACTTTGGTTTATTTCACTCTAAATGTTTTTCTGCTTCTTTTATTAATAGTAAATGTAATATTTGCTTTTATCCTCCAGCAACCACAAGGTGGTGGTAAAGCACTGAGGCTTTTGAAACATAGGGCTAAACAAGTCTTTTACACAACAGCGCTAGATGCCAGTTTGAACTCATGTGCTTCAAGTGTCTGCATGCAAAAAAAACACATTAATTGTTGTCTAGTGTGTGAATGGACTATTTATAAAAGCCTATCACCAACAGGCATTTAAAATTCATAAAGCAAAATGGCTTTGCCTTGGTTTATTTTATTACTTTAATTGACAGGGACAGGGCATTTCCTGAAATAAAGACAAACTCGTCCAGCTCTTAAAAACAGTTTTCTATTGTTTGTAACAAACATTGACAAAAAGACAAATCAGTTCATATTTAAACAGCTGAAAAGACAAGAAAAAATCAGAATATGACAAGTTTGTCCTTTACAAACCATAAACTGTAGCACATTGTGAGTGCAGGAGCGCAGCAGAGCTAGGGTTAGTGTCCTTTGTGAGGTCACGTTTCCACAAAGTGTCCTTGAGCAAGACACAGGGCCCAAACCTGCTCACTGCTGTTCAGGCTGAACCTCCCCCTCAGTCACTGGTTACAAATGAAAGTCACTTATGATCTTTGTGGAGGTGGTGAGGGGGAGACAGGCATATCTCAACACATAGAATCATGCACTGTTAAATTACATAGCATGTAGTAATGGCATAGTGTATACTGCAGGCACACACAGGATGAATGATAGCAACAAAAGTTTGAATATTGTGTTTCACAGAGAAAAGAAAAAATACCTATACAAACCTCCATGCCTCATGCATATCAAAACTGGGATAAAGAAGTCACAACATATTATTATAATAAATATAAATATTAGTATTAACATTTCAGTGCACAGCCGAGGATATAGTAGTATAACCGTATGTGATATGGTATGGTACAATAAAGTTATCCATATCATATCAAACTATATAGTAAGTAAAGTTAAGTAAATTCAAATTAAACAATTGATTTGTGAGGGAATAAAAAGTTTTATAACTACATGTATTCAGGATGCTATGGTGGAAAGGATATTTTAGCTTTTTACGAGTTTTGTAATATCGTAAAAGTATTACATAATATTATAGTATAGCATGACACGGCGCACTACAACATTTGGAACAGTTGTACATTTTGATGGAGATGGATTTGTTTATTGCGGTAAAGAGGGTGTGTCCGTGTCTGTGTGTGTGCGTGTGCGCGTATGCGTGTGCTTAGTTGTTTGCCATGACACAGACCTCTGTCAAATTTCGGCTCCAATCACAAGCTTCCCACAATCAGGGTTCAAAGTAGAATCTGCCCATTAACACGGCGGCCGAGAGACGGAGGCTGTCGACACCAGGCGAGGGAAAGCGAGCCTGAGACAGAGCAGTTCTCTCACCAGGCTGCACTTTCCAAGGACATTACAGCTCCATTCCACCAGCTCTCCGGTGGCAGGCTATCATTAGTGCGCTTGTGAAAGCCTAGAGAGATGATAGCAGGGGAATTGTGGGCTTTCATATCCACAAGCTGGTCCACAGGATGCCAGGCAGTGTGTGATAATTTAGCTCAGAGGTGATGGAAGGAATGAAATAGTGGGTTAATTTAATGACAAATGAAAGTTTGTGTGGCCGTGTGAGAGAGAGAGAGAGAGAGAGAGAGAGAGAGAGAGAGAGAGAGAGAGAGAGAGAGAGAGAGAGAGAGAGAGAGAGAGAGAGAGAGAGAGAGAGAGAGAACTTTGTCATTGTGTTTTTGAATGCGTGTGTGTCCCTTTTTTTTATTGTGTACAAATTTTCAGTTGATTTAGTTTTTATATCAGACAAACCAATCAGTTAGATGTAAGGGATAACATTTAAATATCATCCCTGCTGCATTTTATATCTTTGATGAATTTATTAAAATAATTCCCAAAACTCGAAATGCAAAAAGAACAGAAAAAATACAACAATAGAAAACTAAATTATGTTTATAATAATTACAAATAAAGGAATTGTATTGAGAGGACAGTATAACATTATTTACAAATGGATAGAAATATATGTCTCTTTAAATAGACATATATTACTTATTTTGTTGAAACTTACGTTACAACATTTTGGGGATTATATTGATATTATTATATATGCACTGCTAAGAACATAAATATCACATGATGGTGTTCATAATTCTTAATTGTGCTCTTTACTTCACAGAAGGTACATATAACAAAGACAGGCCTTCCTTATTTGACTCTTTGCCAAACTATACCAAGATAAACTGTAAATGAATTATCACCATTCATAAATGTTAGTGTTCATGTCCTATTGCCGTGTTTATTCATGCATCTAATTCACTTTGAATTTCATCCCTAAGAAAAAAAAAATCAATCCTCCATCTCTGTCTCCCTTGGCAACAGGTTATAATCCATAGTTACGAGGAGCGGTTGCTAGGTGCGTTGCCGAGATACAGACCCTTCTCTCCACTGGTGCTACGTAGGAGGCCACGGGGTCCTTGATGACGGCAGAGAGATGAGGGACGGGTGAAAGGATGACAAGAGACAGGACAATGAGGATAGGAACAAGACGCACACACCTGACAGAGACTGTGAGAGCACATGAGGCACAGAAAAAGGCTGAAAATGGGAGCAGAGAATGGAAAGTAAACACAAAAAGGATAATGCAGCCGTCTAAGTGGGCAATCTCCACACCTCCATTTACCGCAGCTACATTTTAGTGGGTCTGTTTCTGTGTACGGTTGTGTGCATCTGTTTCTCTGTGTGTATTTGGGCTGGATGTGAAAGAAAAAAGTAAGGAAGGTGTGGAATCCACTTTTGACTCTGTGAAAAGCTTTCAAGTAAAAAAAAAGGATGGTGATAACAAAAGGGTGTGCAGGTAACTTCCATTGCTGAATCCTATGTGTATGTACATATTTTTCAGACTGGGTACTGGTTAAAAACTGAAAGATTAATGAGAGAGAAAGTTTGAGTATGACCAGCTTTTCAAGTTGCCTTTTCTTTGACATAACAACACTAGCATCATTATTACAATACGTGTTATACCTAAAAAAATGTTTTATTTCTTTTGTCAGTTTCAAGCTAATTATGATGCTGGGATTGTAAAACTTTCCAGTTTTAGTGTTTGTCAATGTCTCCACATATTCCCACAGATGTTGCACACAGAGACAGGAACAGCTCTCTGTTAATAGTGCTCATGGCCATATAACCACCTGACTTACACAAGCGCTCATCTTTTTTTTTTTTAGAGGCTGATCCGATTAGTATGGTGATGATAGAAACCCATGGGAGTACTTACTCCTCACGAGTTTTCTTGTTGGTAGATAACACAAGTATTCTTTGGTGCTGAAGCTGCAGGAGCCATCTGCCGCTCCCAGCTCCAATTATCCCCAGCGTCTCCCCCAGGGGGCAGTAGCAGCGTGCACACGGCTACTAGGCAAATCTTAGCCCTGACATCAAAGAGACAGTGCTTCTGCTTCTGCAAGCAGCTACGGCTGCCCTCTCTCCTCCGTCTACCTCAGGACAAGTTTTCAGCAGTTTTTCAAAAAAGGATATTAACACAATGTCACAGAATGAGAAACCAACCTCAAAAGCAGAGGCATTCAGCTCCCTTTGAATAGGGAGCACAGCTCTATACTGTGCCTTTCGCCTCCGACAATGTTATTAGGAAAATAATTCTCGCAAGCAAATAAACAGTGTGTGACACCTCTGTGAGTTCTCCTTTCAGGTTGGGTTATTGTGTGTGTTTTTCACCGATATTGTGTCATCTGGTGAGGGAGCAAACATCAGGGTTAGTAGGAGGTGAGGCGTTTGATCTCTCGCGTGAGAATAATTGAAAGCGATGATAAATTATCCCAAGCAACAAGGTACATTCAGCTGCAAACATCGACAAGACTTAGAGTTTAAATGGTGGTGTGATATTTGTCATTCACAAACATCACATTTTATAAGTGTTGATTGAATTTCATATCTTCATATCTTATGTTTATTTTTACCTTCATATCATCAGTGCTAAAATAATGAAATTATTATCAAAAAAGACAAAGAAAACTCCAAATTATCTACAATTTGTTGTTATTAATGAAAGTTAATGATTCGGAAATCTCACTTGTTGGCTGCCTAATGTGATTTGTTTGATGTCTTAATGTGTCAAAACAAAATCCAGGAACAGAAATGAAAACAACCAACAAAGAGAACTTATCTAATTTCTTATTAGTTTGTGAATTGTACTTTCTCACAAAAAGAAAATTAACCAAAAAACATGTAAAAGTACAAGGGTGGCACAACACTGCGTTCTAACGGTTTGTGGTAAGCTGCTTTCACTTTTTATAACTGTGTAAACATTCGTTGTGAGAGATGACACAAATAGTGTAGCTGTAAAATAACAACACATGGACTGTGGCTCAGTATCTATCCTTCAGCTCAGCAGCCTCTTCAAACTGTAGGCTTCGCTCAGAGCAGAGACCCCTGTTGGTTGATTGGAATGACTTCCCTAATTGGATTCAATTCCTAATTGAAATGTAATAAAAATGCATCAGTAGACGTGGTGCCAACAATTACCTCATGCAAATCTCTTGATGAATTGACGTGAGGGGCGTAATTGCAGCTGTTAAAAAAATGCATTGATTTCTCCTGGAAAAACATCAATTTGAATCAGTTCACACTCACGCCTCAGCCCGCGTACGGAAAGCATTTGTCACCGCTCAGAGTCCCCGTCTGGAGGTATACCGGGGAAAAAAAGGCGGAAACATCTGCACCATTTCATGCCGGTACGTCAGATTGATTGGGATTGTGAGATGTGTCCAATACGCTACATCTATGCAGATTCCATAACGTGCTCTCAATGCTGGAAGGCGTGAAGGAAAAGAAAAGAAACGTCTTTATTGATTGTTTCTGTTTTCATCCAGATGGTGCACGGATTATGACTTCCACTGGTTTGTAAACAGAGCAAACATACTCTGCTGGGGATGTGCCACAGAAATATATAGCCACACACACTCTGTCTCTAATACACACACACACACACACACACACACACACACGCACACGCACACGCACACGCACACGCACACACACGCACACGGTCAAATACAGTTGTAGGAAAAAAAAAATCAACTACACACAGAAAGGAACTATGCAGGCTTTGATCCTTCCTTCGACCACATGTTCTGAACATTATCCATCTGTCTGTTGATCGGAGGTGGCAGTCTAGCGAAAAAGGGTTAAAGCATCTTCTGAGTTATTGCCTACCACCGTAGTCATAGCAACAGATTAATAAGTAGCTTCTGTGATCTTCCTCTGTTGCCACACAGGTTGCTAAGATACAAATAGCGGTCCGGACCCAGTGGACTGAACTGCAAACATCTTTTAATAAATATTCACTTTAAAGATTTAAAAGAAAAACGTGGAAAGGCAAAGTGGGTTATATGTGCAAAGGGAGAACAAGAGAAAAAAGTCCAGCATTACATCTAGAACTACAGTGATGGCTTCTGCCACGTTTGACCTACACGGACCGATAAAGGAACACAGCAAAACAAAATTGAACACTTGCTAAATCCAGCTACCTCATACCTCTGAGGCGAGTGGTTGGCCCATGTCTAAAGGTAAGCGGGCCAATCAGCTTTGGAACAGAGTGGCTGTTCCTAGACGAGTGTGCGAAACCAAGGGCAAATTAAAGCGTTGCCTCCGAGTTGCATCATTCTCCCCTCACAGCTCTATTAGTAGGCGAGCCACAATGTCTCTTTACGAGTGCTACACTCGGAGCAGAGTTGGGCACACTCCCCTGCAGTTCTACGTCCTTTTATGAAGCACATTGGCATCGTGTGTGCCAGTTCCTACAGCATCATACCACGGCTGTGGTAGTGGGAGACACACATGTCTGGATGCCTCCCTGTAAGCTGATGTAATAGCAAAGCAGGAGATGTCATTCTGGCTTGAGGAATTACTCACACTAAATAGATAAATGAAGATGGGAATGAGATATTAGGAAATCTGATGTGAATACTGATTTATAAAGATGAAAGATAGGTGGCCCAACCTTTCTGTTATTATCTAAATGTTTTACTTTTCGCCCTGTTTCCTCTCCCATCAAGTAACAGGAGTTGAAAAGTGCATTGATTCAAAAAAGATGGACAATCCGCTCTGACACAACAAACAAGCAAACAAACCAACAGCTTGACTGGAGGAAGCTGTTGGGCCGCAGTAGGGAGCACTGGAGTAATTTTTGATGGTAATGCTTGATCTCTCTGTTCTCTACGTCACTGGGCCTCACGCTTTCACTTCAGCTCAGCTCAGCTGTCAACTGTTAATGGCTACTCATTCAAGTGCACCCACACACCTCCATGCACTCTCCAAGGGGGCAGGCTGGTGTGCATGCTCGCACATAAATGTTATTGAATGTATGATATAGGGCCGAAAATCTATAGACATTTATAACCTCTCACCGACCTCATTTTGCTCGTGTCGGTAAATTGGGTTAATACTTACTATTAGGTGTCCGCGTTGGTCCGTGCTGTACTTCTGCATGTCGTCTCTCTCTCCTCCACTGACCTGTGCTCCCTTTACACTTTAACAATAACTACTGACACTGATCAGAAGTTATTAGGACCTGAACAGTCCTGAAGTTAACTTTGTGTTTGTTTGATTCCCTCAATGAGACACATATTTATAAGTGAAAAAAAGTCAAACCTTTGCACGCACTTCAAATGCCCCACACAACGTAACGCACACAGCGATCCAGATTCATCATCCGACATCATTGATGAATAACTAAATAAATATGGTCATCAGATTGTGTGAAGTGCAACAGGGACAAGAAGACACACAAACATACACACACACACGCACACTCCTGTAGACGGGAGCGAAGTTCTTCCCACAGATTATGATGCAACTTCATTGTTGCAGATGAAGCATCGCCCATTTCTCGTAATTGAGGTAAAAGTTTGAAATAATCTTGATGTAGATTTGATGTCATATTGCCCAGCCCTACTATGATGTTGCATTCCATGAAAATGTAGCACACTGTCTCAGAAATTTGTAACTTATCTGTGTGTGTTAATTTGACACGCTTATAAGCAGCAACAATTGTGTGTTTGGGTGATTAAGACGGTAATCAGAAAATAATGACACTTCAGTGTGATTTATGAGAATGGATGAAATCTCCCAGCTGAAAGGCAGCAGGTTAAACAACACTGACCTGCTGAATGCCAGGAGAGATTTAAACAAAGGCCAGTGCTAATACATCACAGAAACAAAGAGGGGTGCAGAGTGGGCTGTGTGCGTCACCAAAGCTTAGGACAGCATGAGGCGTCTGCAGGTCACACAAACCTTTTAAGACACGGAGAGATGTTAAGTTGACTTATACCACCGATGGGTGAAAAAACAAGCACCCATAAAAGATGCTCTTGTTTTATTTAAATTATGCACAAGGTGATTTTAGATTTAAAGTGAGTTAAAGAATCTGGAGTGTTATTGTGGATCCATCTCCGGTCGAAAGCAACCCTTTCTCCAATACTGATTAAGGCTCTCCGCTCCCACAGGGCTGCACGCTGGTTGGGGTTCATTCAATCTCGGCCCTGATTACTCGATTGGACTCATTGATTGAAGGAGAACTTTAATGACCTATTATCCCAAGTGTTAATCAGGTGTTGACAGAGAGGGCTCTGTGGAACTGGGCAGGGTTGAGGGAAAGAACGGACAGAACTTGCTGGATTTCTGCCACCGACAGTCGAAGGGTCGAGTGGAACATAAGGTGCAGATGTGACTCGTGACAAAGTTTCCCTCTGTGCACAGCGATCACTTGCTTATCTTCCCCTTGTTAGTTTTACCATGCAGCCTGTGAATTACCTCAAAACGAGAAAGAAAGGAATTGAAATTCAAAGTGAGACTTGTGATCTCTGTGTTAATTTGATTTTGTATTTATGGAATATGTGCAGTTGGAAAAGTAAAGCTGTAAACCTTGATTACTCATTGGAGAAGCCAGAAGACTAATTGATTTTTGAATGAAATAACTTGTGTAAAATGTGTATAATGGTCTTTTCATGTATTGTAGTAATGTGTGGTATTTTGCTGGTATTTATCTGACCATCTAAAAGGGATGGTAAATGGATTGCATTTTTATAGAGCCTTTCTAGTCTTATTGACCACTCAAAGCACTTTATAGTACAAGTCACAGTCACGCAGCATTTCACAATGCTTTTTCTATACAATTGCACACAATGCAGCATGAGTACCATCGGGGGGCAATATTGAGCATGCAACGACCTTCTGGTTACTGAAAGGCTCAGTCTGCCTGCTGAGCCACTGATGCCCTAAACAATGTAATGTTTGCCATGTGTGGTGTTTTTTTTCTTTCTCTTGAAATATAAATCGGATTGAAGTATTAAAGTAAAGACAGAAATCCTTGAAATTGAAAACATGCTTTACGGTATTATCCAACCTTCATTTTTCTTCTGTCCGTTTCAAAAAACTCTGTTTGTGCTCTGAACGCTGCTCTGTAGGTCAGGTGGTGGTGGATGTGAATCTGTGCAAACACTTCATGCTCCACGTCCAAGTTGCTTATGTCTGCATCGCCTGTATCATCACCCAACATCCCCCTCCACGTCTCCTGCCATATCCCTCTCTTTAATTATCTCCTTTTTCAATCCCAGCATCTTCAAGTCTCATCAATGCTGCTTAATTTCCATCAATACCTCTGCAGCCTGAGCTCTCCACACCTGTCCAGTCCCCATGGCAACCTCACCTCTGACAACAAAGAGCTCTGTACGACATGGCATGCTATATTCCCCTTGATTAGATATTGATTAAGCTTTTGTAATACATAATAGGATCAAAGGGATTGTGCAGCTTTGCTTACCCAGGTTTTCTTCACACTTTCATTTAGTTATAATCTTTTGTTATTTTGGAGTCTGCATGTTAAGAGGGATTGAATCGAAATTTGCCACCCTTTGTCGGAAGCCATTCTGAGGCTCCTGCGGGGGCTTGTAGATGCACAAAGACCTTTTTTGTAATAATTACAAGTGGAGAAGACAAAGCAGATAGCCTCTTCTATGCAAATCTACAATTTAGAGAGTGTTGACAGCAGCTCTGTTTTCTGAGTGGCGTAGCTTATGCTTAGTGTTTGAGACATGCTTCCCATTACAGGACATGCTAATAGGCCCGCTGGAGTGTGCCGAGGCTACCAAACCCTTGAGTGTCCCTAATGGATGCATTGATAGATTAATGGACGATAAAGTCAAACGCTAAATGTGTGGTTAGTGACAAGTGATGAGTCAATATAGTAAATATTTGTGTAGGGCATAGTTAAGAAGTTGAAGGCCATTATTCACGATTACATACTGACAACTCCTTCCTTGGTATAATAAGGTACAGGGCATGAATTTAAAAGGTTTTGAAATTAATAAGCTGAAATGCATTTCTGTCAGTTCTATATAAGTTGCAAAAGAATTAGGAAGAAATTATTCACTTCATCATAAACCCATTAAATTGGCATTTTTTATTAAATATTCCATTTGATTAATAGATGTAAATATTGGAAACCATTGAAAGTGATTGTTTTTTGTTACTTAACATAATGTTTTAATATTTCAAAATTTAGACCATTAAATATGTAGTGACAAAGGAGAAGTGCTTTAAGACAAGAAATAAAAAACATTGATACAGCCAGTTCACACACTGCCCTTCCAACAGGTGCATGTGTTGGTGTGAATGATGTGATGCTGAAAGACTTGAAGACACTAGTAGTGTTGAGGCTTTTTTTTTTCCTTTTGTCTTTTCCCATGTGTGTCTGTGTGTCAGATGCAGTATTTGAATTATCCAGCCACCCCATCCAAATCAGAACCACCACTGAAGTAAATACACAGAAGAAACACTGCAGCCAGACATGGAGAGGGTAGTGTTTGTCAAATTTACACTGAAGATTTAGAGGGTTACAAGACTGAGAGAAGCGAGAAAACCGATTTTTCCTCACCCACATTTAAGAGAGAACAGGAGCCAGAATTGAGGATAAACCCTTAAAGAAACATGTTTGGAACAATCTGACCTTTTTTTCCCTGACAAGTCAAACAAGGATAAAGACAACTAAATGTAATAACTTTCCTCTATCCAATCCATACTTCATGATTATCCCTCACTCCAAAACATTGGAAAAATGGAACTGTCAAAAGAGTCTTGTTGTTCCATTTTCTTTCTCCTGGCCCCCCCTCCTGGAGACAAACAAACAAACCCCTGTTAGCACATTTCATCAGCTTTAGGGGTTACAGAACAGATTGAGTATCGACAACGCTGGCTGTCGAGGCTTACGGCTCAAAGGCAACAGTAGAGGAAAATCTCAGGGGTAGGAGATGCAATCGAAAGGACCAAAATAATTCAGCAGGACTCACTCGAGGAACAATCCAGTTTGTCATGTGGAATCATGGAGTGTCTGCCGTGCAATGAGAAAGGCTCCCCGGAGACCCTGCACGGGAGTCAACATGTGAATAGCCAAGAGTTAGTGCCCCAACTGGCCACTCTTTCTCTTTTTATCACCTGCAAATTTAGCAACCATAAATCTGTTTCCACACCAATTCTGCAACACAGATGTACCGGAGAGGCCCATAAACAAGAAATGATGTTTGGTGTCTTGGGGAGGTTTTGTCATTGATGGTCTCGGGGGTGTCATGCACTATTCTCGGAACAATTACTGCCAGCGAGTTTTGATGTGTTCCTTCTGCTGTGATGGGCAGTTGCAGTTACTGGGGATTGTTGTTGCTGAGTTGATTTGCAACGAAAAAAGGTAAATTATTTCTAATATTGTACCAAGGCGGCTTGGGTTAGTTGCGGACTTGTTAATATTGTACGGACTTGTAGTCTTTAAGGGCATCTGGTTACTGTCGAGGGTTAACAAGGGAGGGGGATTCTCCGGGGGCCATTAAAAAAAGACACTGACCACAGGCTTCAATGTGACCTGACCCTTCTTACCGTAACGTCTCTGTCAATAAAACGCAGCGTGAGGAAAACCTCTGATTAATCGATTGACGTCCTGCTTCTTATTCACAGATGATAACTAGCAGCACCCATTGCACCTGATTTTGTTTCCACTGTAACACCTCCGCAAGACATGAGCTGAATATTCATTTCCCTTTAATCAATTCACAATTTATTCCCCTCCCTCTTCCAATCTCCCTCCATTTATTATGCATTATTCGCCCTTTTTAAACGATTTTCTACTAACCGTCTCATCTAATTTGGTATTCGGATATGGTTAGCGCTGTTAGCTCAATTAATACAATGACAAGTCCTAAATGCATTCTCTCCACAAACCGAGTGACAGAGGACACTGAACATTTCACATCTTTGCAAACAGGGTCATGCGTGCACACCAAAGATAGACCCAAACCTTTTGGATGTATTTAATGAGGACAGATAAAAAAAAGACAAAGCAGGCTCAATCTTCTACAGGACTGTGCTTTATTTTAGTCTAAGCAGAATATAATGAACTAGAGAACTACAGAGTTCAGGAGCACTAAAGGAGATATCACTCCGGATCAGGGAAACAGACCCGAACCAACGCTAATTCAAATTACATCTCTGTTTCAGATAAAAAGAAAACAGAAACCCAGTTTGTTTAATTCAAAGATATGATTATTCCGTACCTTGTGAACATGAATACCTAAATATCATATGATGAATGGATTGTGCATGAGAACAAATGAAGAGGATGATAAAGTGAAGCTGGGAATGTAATGATTCATGATACAAAGATCATGGATGCAAAATTACTTATGGCTAAATGTGAATTCTTTAAAGGCTCTCATTGAATGCTTGATTGGAGCAAACTACTCAGTTGGCTGAGTTTGTTTACATTTTGGTCCTTATAACCAATGAAAAATGGAGGTGCATAACCACATCCTTATTCATGTCAAAATGGGTTTGAGGCAAAACTGACTGTAGTGAGGTGTTTTTTGTCTTTGCAACAGATTTTTGACTTTTGAAGATAGAGCATTTGGCATCCCCATAATACAGTGTGTCCGACCACTGTTCACAGGTAGTACTGTCAAAGAGAACAGGCTGGGTTTAAGGCAGAATTCCCTCCTCAGATTAACAAAATCAACCTGACTGGAGCAAAACAAAGTGGCGCTGTCACTGTCGGTACAATGTCTTCAGTGGATGAAGTCACATTAGATAATAACAAACTGAGAAAGAAACCATAGAACTAAAACCGAGATATGTCAATGATTACCACCAGCCCTTCAAAAGAAATAAATCAGTAAAAAAATAAAAGAAAAGCAGTTACATTAAGAGAGGTTCATTACAGGAATCCATTCATGGCTTGAAGACATGAAATATGACAAGCATAGGTCTACCAACCTGGCTGAAAAAGTTATTTTCAAGTTTGTTTTTTTTCATCATTTTTTTTATATTTATCTCAAAACAATAAAAGGCCTCAGATGAGATTATTTTTTAACATGCAATGCTGATTCATTTGAACACAGTTGTGCAATGGACTCTTTTTCTCGGAATCCACATGACCAGTACCATCAACCATTCTTTTACAGTGCAGATTGTTAATTCTTGTATTGATTTTAAGATCTTTCTGTGGCAAAATCCCTCTGAACTTTCTCCTTCTCTAGGGATGTCAGACATAGATTGTGCAACCCCCCCAAAAAACTAAAAGATCAAAGCATATTCGAATAAACCTCATGACAATGGGCCTTTCCCAGCTTCAGCCGATAATAACAAAATAAAAGAGAAACTGAAGAACAATTTACCAACATGAGTATAAAATCCCATTTTTGAACATCAGTGCTTCACTGTACAAGAAATAAAATCACTTTATCTTCTTTTTGATAAATTATTTCATAGGTTAATTTTCTTATATTAACTATTATTTTAACTTTTTTTTAAATGTTTGAACATGATCTATTTTACGGCCTATAAAGAAGGTTGAACAGAATTGAAAAATAAGCTATATTGTATGTACAGAAGTAACTGTATGGTCAGAAGAGCAGTGGCAGATTGGGTCAAGCAAGCAGGGGGTTGTTGTAAATGAAACTTTTCTTTTTTTTTTACCCCAAAAAATGGTTTATTTACATGTTGAACAAAGTGTTACCTGGAGTTTAATTTTGTAAAATGATCTTCTTTAAAGCCTTAAAGCCAAAATATTCACTCCCAAAGAATTTGCAAAAGTGTGGTGTTTTTTTCTTCTTTTTCCTTGTTATGTTTTTTTCTTTTGCTGCACTGTTGAGCAGTAAGCATGCAGATGGATGAACTCTACTGTCACTGTCATATCTGTTCATCAGCCCCAATTGGACTAATCCAATTACAGCACAGGCGATCCTTCTTCTGTCAGAAAAATCAAGACATGTCGGCGTACACAGAATCTTAATTAACTGATCACTTTGGGGGCCGTGGCTTAGGTTTGACACTAAGTCAAATGCTGTCTAAGCCATGGTCTGACACTTAGGGTTGTAGGATGCATGTTCACAGCCCAAACTTAAGGGGCTTAAAAGGACTAAAACTCTCCCTGCACTGCTGTGGATACATTATATAGTGACATCATTGTCCCACAGAGTTGGGCTTCTCAACACAAGCTGCTATACAACCGCCTTCTGTTTTTGTATTTTATAGGCTATTTACATTAAGGAATAAAAAAAGTATTTGTCTACATCACTCTCAGCCACATTCTTAAATTTCACGCCTCCAGGGATTTACTGCATTTTTTAGATGGACGATGGCATTTTTTTGTTTCTTTCATTGTTAATGTGTTTGTTTGTTAGTCTTGGAATTGGATGACGATACTGTAAATCTAAAGCAGGGGATTCGTCAGCCCTTCGGTTGGCTCAGCACTCCCTGCGACTGAATGCCATCTCACCGCTTCTGCTGACCATGTTAGTGATTCAGCTCAACGTCCCTTAGAATCCGGGGTAACGCAAGGCTCTGAACCTCTCCACTAATCGTGACATCATGGAGCCTGATGCCCTGAGTATTGGGAATGATTATGTGGAGTTTCAGTTTAGCACACAGCACCCCAACCACCCAGTGCCTATTTCCACCTCCACCTTTTTCCATACAAAATCCCTACAGCGAAACCTTTTTTTTGCGCTTAAGTGTGATGAAGGAAAAGCTCTCTCCCAAAGCAGCTATTAAATGAGGCATTCATTTCTTCCCTCCTGTCCAACAGGTTCCTTTAATTATCTCTCCACTTTCAGTCAATTACATTTCACTACCTTTCCTTGACAATCACTGCTATTTTAGGGTGAGTGTTATGCACCAAGGGGGTTAGAGATTCGTAGACATGCTCTAGTGGTTCTACCCTTGGCTGGGCCTTTTCCTCTCGAGGACGTATCTTTTAAGCAACTTATACCCATAGTATACCCATATCCTTATACTCTGTATAGACCAGACAATTTTTTATTTAATGATACAAGGTCAGGGTTAGTAGGAGTAGGAGATGGATCAGTTGCAGAGTAGCAAATGGTTGGAATGATTATTGAATAAGAACTCTCTGTGCCTCTGTATATCTTCCACTGTGTACAGGCATATTCTCACAGTTAATTAGATTCATATTAATTTCCTTCAGGTAAAATGCCAAGTTACATTTTTCTCGTTGTAAATTTGAGGGCAAATGCCAAATAGCAGTTTGGCAACAGCTTGGTGAGTTCCTGCTGGGCTGACAGTTGTCATTGCTCTTAGAGGTGACACCGCCTGGACTAGAAACCAGACCAGACTGGAGCAGGATAGGCAGAAACTTGATAAAGGAGGGAACAGGAAGATCTTAAACCTTCTTTTTTTCCCCTTGTTTTGTTACTTCTGCAGCCTATTTCACTGTTATATTTTTTTTAAATATGTGTCACCTCAATAACATCATCCCTGGGGTGTAAAAGTAATAAGAGCACCCTTGTCAATAGGGTTGAAATGCTGATTTCACATCGCCTGATTTAGCCCTGGCATAGGAAAGATGCTACATGAAAACTGCACTGTTATCCAAGCAGACAGCAGGACGGGCTTGGCTGGATTTTGGCTCACTGGGAACTCAACCTGCCATTAGCAGTGGGAACTAGTACAGCTTGTGGTATAGATTTGCCATTGAATCATTGGGCTTCACATGAATAATGACCACAAACATCCTGCAGAACATGGCTTTGTTTTGATATAATTCACATTAATTCATGAAGCTTCCTGCATCGTAAGTCGTATTGAGGGCTGAGGAAGAAGGGCTGGGATTTACCTTACATGTACTTACATGTACGATATTCTTTTTTAAAGCTAGCATTTTGATGGGCATTATTTTCATCCTGAAGAACCACTGTGCTTCAAAATGATGCTTCGCAGGTGTCCCGGTAGGGGCAAGAGAAAGAAGGAAGAGGAGAGCAAGTTATTTTGTAAACATGGCAGCCTCGCTGGCGACTGTTGAGACACAATTATGAGCCGAAAGAGAAAGCACAATAACACAGGCCTCAGAGCAGCCGCTTCCACAGAATTGAGGATTTCCAGTTAAAGAGAAAGTTGTTTTGCCCTAATTTATGTTGGGGCCAAAGAAACAAATTAAATTTTTATACATGTTGCCACCTTTCTCTTCTAATTTCTAGTAAAGTAAATCTACTGATAATATCAGCACCTTGCTATGATATGTAAAGTTGTATCCCACATCCTCCTTTTCGGGTAAATTTTGCAGTGTAATTGGTGCCAGGTCAGTTGTCAGCAGCCTTGCCAGCGAGTAGGCACAAACATAATTCTCTCTAATCTTCCTTCTGTCATCCATGTGCATGCAGGAGACCATTTCTCCCCCGTCATTTGGTCCAAGTGATTATCCCGGTGATTTTTCACTTGGTTGCTGCTAATGTATAGAGGTTGGTGATTATAGTGTGATTAGAAGGAAAGGTGAAATAGCATGCCTAATCTGGTGCACAAGCTAATTGAAGGGTAGTGAGCGACGACATTAGCCAGGTCCGGAAAATGCTGTTTCGAGGTGTGAGCCTGCTGAAAGTTGGGCTGAGATCTGAAAAGGCATGGCTGATCTTAGGTCGGGGGAGAGAGGGGGGCACATGGAGTGGGTCCAAATCAAGACCTTCTGCTCATTTAATCCATTAAGACCTAAGGTGCAAAGTAGAAAAGCACCCTAAAGCCTAATGGTTTCCTAAAAAGCAGACAAAAATGTTAATTATCTCAGCCTCTGAAGGAAATGAGAGACATGAAAAACAGTATTTGCTAGTTTAAACTTTTGGCTTTCATTTGAGAAGATTTAAATTTAGCCATTTCCAATAATCTTTGTGAAAACATGTCTCTTATTTATTGAGCCTTCGTCAGCGGGTTAGGAGAAGGATCATATATTAATTGTCTGGCTCTGAAGGAAATGACACACAAACGGTCCATCTGGTCTAAAAGGTAAATACATGTATCTGGTCTTAATGGGTGGAAGAGTCTGGAATATGAGAGCAAGAGGGAACGCAAGACATGTTTCTAGGAATGAAACACAAGGTACCCAACCGAAGCCTCTAACTTTATCGATTAAGTCACTGGGAATCAACCTCCAAGCACCAGTTTAGAGGATCTCAATGTGGTTGTTGACTTACTTTCTTCACCTCCCTCCTGGCCTCTCAACGCCCAGTGGTCAGTGCTCAAAGGACTGGTGTCGGGATGTGAACAGGTGTTCGATGGAGAAAATTGGGATGTGTTAAACAGCATCGCTCCTCCCTCTAGCCTCATTTCAAACATATTGATCTGCTTTAAGAGAAAGTTCCTGCATCCAGAGCTTTGGAACAGTCTAAATAAAGGCTTCAGGACTCTAAATCAAGACATGACATTGCTGGAGAGCTTTATTTCTCTCCTGCCTGGCATCAGTGTCAGAGAGGCTAGAGGCGAGCAGAGTGATGGTGAAGAACGACGGTTAGATCTAATCTAGATGTAGTCCGTATACTTTTTTTTTTCTTTTGTAAGTTATGTATGAGTAAAGCCATTGAGGGAACAAAGTGGAATTTACATTATATTTGACAGAGCTAAATGAACTGTAAAAGCCTGCATTCCTTTGCCATCAATACAGTAAATTGAGTTTGTCCTCAGAGAAATGTTTGTTTGGATCTGTCAAAGACACAAGGTTGAGTTTTTTCTCAGTCTGGGGTTCTGTAGCAGCTCCAGTGGACACACATATCCTTGACATGTCACTTATGTAATCCTGGTTGTTTACAGTAGGTGTATGCTATTTATTCCAATGCCATAAGGGCCAATTCATTTGAATACTGGAGCTCATTCTGCTGGCAGTTTCAGTAGCTGTCGCCTCCTTCCTCAACCTTCTTATCGCTCCCCTCATGACTATCCATCTGTCTTAATAGAACCATCTCCTTTTAACATTCTGTGGCTTCATAATTCACACTTCATGTTGCAGTACAAAAGGTCAAGAAAAAAAACAAAAAACAACAAAAGTCACCCCATGTCCATTTTGCTTGGTCTTTACAGTGGATTGTCGCTTGAACACAAAGGCCAGTGAGAAGCCTGAAACGTCTGCACCCTGTCCAACACAGACATAAGTTCACTCTTTTTTTTCTTTTTCTCTTGTCATTCTTTTTTTCTTCTTCCGGAACAGTCTGTTCATAGCTGTCAGAGAGTGCAGTGACTTGTACATCATGATGAGCGAGATATCCAGTGGCTGAAACCTTAACATCCAAGAGATAGACTCGTTGCCTACGTGGGGCGGGGGGGCAGATGAATGTTTCCTTCTTTCCCCCTCCGTTTACCTTCCTTTTCATTACAACTTCAAGTATTTTTTCAAACAACAGCAAAAGTTAGCAAATCTTCATTTTTTTCTAGTCTACATTACTATTCTACAACCTGGTGCTAAATCAGCACCCAGAGCAAAAGATCAGCCCCTATACTACGTTTCCATGTCTTTTTTTATACATTATTTCCATTTTCTTTTTATCCATACTTACAGTAGGCCACTGGATATTGATTTAATGGTTGTTTTTTTTACTACGAGTAAGTTGTAATACTTGCAGCTACAAGGTATGAGTTTTTAAATATATATTTATATATTTATATATTTATATTCTTTTAAAAAGCATTTAGTCCTTTGGTCCCTATTTCCTAAGGAATGATGCATGTAAATTATCCTGGATTCTCCTCTTTTTCTTCATCTTCTTCTTCATCTTCTTCTTCTTCTTCTTCTTCTTCTTCTTCTTCTTCTTCTTTTCTTTTTCAATCCAGAGCTTGCCCTGTCACAGAGCACAACACCTGTGTAGGCACAAAAACCAAAATGGCAGCAGGCTGGTGTGTGTAGGTTTGTGTGTACGTTTGTGTGTGTGTTTGCTTCAGTACTTGAATTGGCATTTGCACGTATTTATACATGTACAAAGTAGATTTTTTTTTGTCATTTTTCATTTTTTTCAGCTGTATAGTATCTTTAGATGTGTATGTTTGGTTTGTTATCTGTACTCATGTGTGTTTATCTATATCCTCTGTCAGTATGCATGCTTTGAGCATAATGAGTCTATAAAGGTATTTTTTCCCCATCATGTCTAAAAAACAGCAGCAAAAAGTTGGTCTCTGCAAAAAATCTTCTTCCACAGACGCCAAAGCAAAACAGGGAAAAAGGAGGCATTTGCGAAAAAAGAAAAAAGTTAAATAAAAAAAGAGAAAAAAAATACAACTCTGGGATCCTTCTCTCGGTCACCCAATCTTTCAGTGGGTTTTCCAGCAGGATCAAGGGACCACCCTTCCTTCATGATATGTAGCAGAGCAAGAAGTCTTTGTACTTTTTACTGCACTTGTGGAAATAAGGTGTTGTGGCCCTTCATCCTGTGACATGGAAAGAGAGAGAGAGGTAAAGGGAGAGAAAAGAGAGAGAGAGGGGGAGAATAAAGAGAGTGGATTCAGAGAGGCTGTGGCAAACATGCTTGGGGTTGCTGGCTCCTGGTTATCACACAGACTGACAGGCACAGTTAACAGCATGAGAAACAGACGGAGAGGAGTTGGGAGAAAAAAAGAGGAGTATGTCAATCAAAACCAGAAATAAGTGGGCAAGAGGTGGGGTGGGAGATTTGTGTTTTAACCATATGGAACAGACATCTACACAGTGACATCACTAATCCAACGAAGGCCTAATTTAGACTGACTCCATCTTCCTGCATGAGAAAAAAGAAATGTTGCCTGAGATGTTGCTATCATTCATCTTATTGGTAATTCATCTCAAAACAAAAAAAGAACAAGGAAACAGGACAAGGGCATGTGGAAAAGTTAAAAGTGATTAAAGTGAAGAACTGATGATAATCAAATAGAAAAAAAACATTTCAAGAAATGGTCTGAGTATAAGATCCAATGAAAAACCCAACCTATCTCCCCTTGTGTTGTGCTGACCTGATATGCTGCACCGTTACTTAATGCGTCTGTGCTGCTGAAATCACAGCAAATCACTCTGTGGAAGAGAACATGAAAGGCTCCGACTTTGTTACAGGAACACTCGCCCTGATGCTCTTTGTTCTACCTTCCATCTTTGTAAATGAGCTTGTGACCATTTCCTAATAGATCTGCCTTTTCAGATGTGGGGAGCACGCTGATTCTAACTTTTTCCCCCCAAATTTGTGCCAAAGTGAGCCTGGTCATTACAAGGCATGACGCAATAAGAGTCGCTATCACAAATTCCCTCTTTTATAAGCCACTCTCGACGCTGGCTGTTCATCTACTGCAGAGCTAAATAATCACACAGTGGCTTTAAAATAGATATTTCTTCACCCTATGAAGTAAACAGCTTTTTTGTAAACATCACAACTACTTCACCCTGCAACTTTGTCAGATAGTAAAGAATTTATTTTTCCACAAGATTTTTGTTCCAGCGTCGTGCCCTGCGCATCCCACCACAACACCACCATCTTAGATGGCTCCATTAAAGACACCTGGCAGTTAAGAGGCAAGATTGATGCCAGAAAGACCCATTCCCCCTCGGCTTGCCTCGCTCGACACCCCCCTTAGCTCCTTGAATAGAGTTTGGGAGGGGAGAGTTACCTGCAGGGCTTCAGAAAGAATAGAAGAAAAAAAGAGTTAGATGAAAACAACTAACTCTTATCAGGCTTTTGGCCTGGAGGGAGAGAAACAAACCTTTTTCCCTCCGAATCCATTGGCTCCTTTTTGGGTTTTTTTACAGATAGAATAACAATTATCTGTAATGCAAAAGGCCAATGTATAACAGCTAATTTATCTTGGCGACATAATCCTACTAAAAAAAGACTGAGAAGAATATGCAGTGGCAAACACTCATCCCAGGTACTTTGCTCTTTTTTTTTACACCCTGCTTATACACACCTATGTGTACAGTAAGTGTGGCTGTGTGGTGGACGGATTTTAGCCATGTGGGTCTACAGCACTGCCTGCAGCTCTGCTATCATAGTGTAATTGGTTTGCACCCTCATAAATAAATAAATGGGAAGTGATTCTCATGTTAGGCAAACAAAACAATCTTGCAAAAGTGCTCCCTGTGCAGATAGAGGAGTTTAGTGTCAACATTTGCCTGTGCTCTCTGCGTGAACAGTGGAGATTTAATTGGCCACACAAACATAGGGTCATGTTGGCCACCTCAACTAAACAGCTGTCCATTGGATTTGGGGGGGGGGGGGGGGGGGGACGACGACGACGACAATTCCTCTGACTTTAATAAATAAAAAAATAAAATCATAGTTTATTTGGGAAAAACACTTGATGTGAATATGAAGGAAATAGAGAGATTTAGAAAAAACAGTACATCCATACACATGAACCCCACAGGAAAAAGTAAAACGTCACAAGGGCACACGGTACGATAGCACAAAGGGTTAAAGGCCACTTCCAGTTATGATCAACCAACCAGTTATAGCAGCACGTGAGTTACATTATGTACAACAGGTACCAGCCAAGAAAGGCATCAGTTTACTGCACTCCACAAACTGCCAATTTACAATATACAGTATATATAAATATATATATATATATGAAAGGAGGGCAGAGTATAAAGAGATAGAGTTTAGAGATATCAATCAACGCCACGTCATGCAACGCAGTCACAGTCCCACCACATGACGTCATCCAAAAGAAAATGACACCATGGGTTCAACTTACAGCTGTGGGAACTTGGCCCCATGACAGGTGTAGGGGAGGAGTGTGGCTTTATAGCGGAGAAAGGCCACGTCACACTGTGATTGGCCGTTTCAGGTTGCCAGGTTGGTGGGGGTGCAAAAGAAGGAAAGAAACAGTGGGATTTTCTCCTTTCCTCTGGTTCAGAATTCAAAGCACCCCTCCCTATTTGTTCCACACTCTCACTTATTCTGCCTGACAAATCAAATGAGGTTATTATGGTCATTACTAAAAAAACGTCAAGAAAAAACGAATTGACAAGTAAAACAGAAATAAGAGAACAAAGAATCTTCAACACAGCACGAAGAAAGAGGCCTGTGCCTCAGTGAGGTGGTGGAATATTTTCAGGCTGACAAATGTGCAGGTTAAAAGGTTGAATTGATGTTATTTTAAATATATATTCACAAAGATAACCCTTAAGGCAGAAATGCATATTTCAGGAACTTGTCCTGTCTAGAGTAATTGGATTTGCCTTGCATTGTTTGCTATGAGGGTGGCCGTACAGTGAGTGCTTCAGCTTTTTGCATTAAGTTTATCTTTAAGACACAGAACGCAATTTCAGAGTAGCAGGGCTCCTGAGACCAGCAGAGGAGAGTGCTGTCTGATGGTGTTTTTAATTCAACTTCAAAGTGAAATTGTCAGTATTAGAGTGAAAAAGGGTCCTGTGAAGTTATCTACATGTTGAAGTTTCTTACCTGAGGAACACACACACATGCAGACACACACACACAGACACACAATCCTCATTCCTGTTTCATCAAAGTTTACAATGTAGTAGAAAGAAGAAAAATAAGCTTACACTTGAACTTTACGTATTTCATTCAGCTGCCCAGGATGTTCAAAGCACTTTCTGCCACAAATGCAAGGCAATAAACGAAAAGAGAAAAAAAAAATCTTTAAAGTTGAGTGGTCAAGTCTTTGAAATACTCTTCCTTCCCTCCTGATTTCGAGGAATCTACAAAACCTAAAGCTGGGATATAGATTCGGCTTCAGAAGCGCCCGCCGGTATCATATTCTTTTCATGAGATTGCTCCTGGTTTTGGTCTATTGGTTTTCTTTAACTCAACAACAGAAATGTGTACTAACACAGGAAAAAACTGAGATGAATTGATCCGGACTGGGGACAAAGGAAGATGGAAACACCCACATACGCACCAACGCGCACCAACACGCACACACACACACACACACACACACACCTCCTGATAGGGACAGAATGTTATTTTCAGAAATGTGTGGATACGCTGAGACATTCTGAGTACATCTCAATGACTGTCCTGTCATTCACGACTGCTGCAGGATATTTTCCATTTGTCCCTCATTGATGTGCATCTTCTCCGGGTGTCTGCTTTGAAAGCTTCTCTTCAATTAGCAGGACAGAGCTCTATTCAAAAGCTATCAGGCGAGGGGATAAAGGCTGCATCTATCATTTATACTCCACACTACCTTCCATTAAATGCCATCTTGTGGCTTTTAAAGAGTCAACTCTAAAACAAACAAATGGTATTATGATGCTTTTATTTATAGAGAAATATAATCCAGGATTATGTTATTGTAATGAAAAGTTGTCTAGCCAATTGGGCGAAGAGAGAATGTGTCTATATTATGTTTTGCGCTGGCAGCTGCACTTTGTGACAGATGGGCGATGATTCTTTCAATCAAGGCTGACACTGTGAAATTAGTCTTTATTGAGGGATGGTGTGACTTTAGGTAAACCATCTTTTTATTATTTTTGCATCATAGCTCTGACTTTCTGCTGAATACTGACAGTGAATATACTTTTCATCAAAAGTAAAGGTAACCAAGCATTTGTTTGATCTCAATAAAAATAGCTCAATAGCTTATGGTTTAGTCATTAACATCAGTCCCATTAAAAATGTTAACAGCATGAATAAATAAGCTACATAAATAGACAATTAAGCTTGATTTCTATAGGTTATTTTTCAATACATTTGATTGTGAAATGTTCAGTATTAAATTGAGACCGTCTTCCTAGACATGGCATTAAATTAACATTATTATATAGTTTTTGAAACCTTGAAGCCTGACTCCTTTTTATCCACATTTTGTATTAAATGACCATGTCAGTATGTGTACTTACACATTAACTATTACACATATGTCTTGATTTTAATTGCATTGTACAAAGTACTGTGTACTGTTTGCTACAAGGTTATAGTTAATTAGAACAAGATGTTACGATGTTCTCATGGAAACACAAGAACAAATGTCAAACAAATGTCCTAATTAGAAAAGAAATGGTCAAGATATTTCTTTCCCGATTCTTTAATTCGAGAACATTTACAAACAAAGCAAAATTAACTGGACTATAATTGTTATAGTTGATGGCAGACGAGTGAAGCATCACTAGACCTAAGTATTGGAGCCAAAGTTATTATTTAGTGTTTACTTCTATTGAGGTTGCAGATATTTTTTTTATTATAACTTTCAGGTGAAGGAGGGGGGCAAGGAATGTGGTTTGTCTTTTCTTTTTTACCGTTCCTTTTTTGTGTCATATATAAGGTGGGGGTAGACCTCCAATATTTTGTGTTTACCATTGCGTTTTGCTTTAATTTTCCATATTACGGATCAGTTTTTGAATTCGTCACAGTAGGGGGCCTGCTTAGCATCATCTTTTTCTTTTCTCATGGACAGTAGTTGCTGCACCAAACGGCTCTTCCCGGGGTGCTGTTTTCCATCATTATACAGGCTGCTGCAGTTTACGAGGTGACTGAGTGCTTTCCATTAAGCATCTTTTTGTCTGTTTGTCTGTGAGCCCAGCATTTTCTTTCAAACCTCCTGCATTGACTTGTCAGGCTCGTCTCTACTCTTGTAAAAAGTCTAGATGCTATAAACCTGCTCTGTGTTATCTTGGATCCCCTCCATGAATTTTCCTATAAGCTCATGCTGATACGTTCCCTGGATTGTGCTAAGCAGCTGACAGAACTTTAATGCTGAGCTATTATTCGGGGGGGAAATGATGGCTAACTGCTTTTTATGTATTTGTAGCTCAACAACTTGCATCGATTGTTGACGACAGCATCGGTAGAAGGGTAATCATGCACAGCTGGGTATTGATGATGTCATCAGGCGGCAGTGGAGTATCCTGCAGGTACAAATTAGATTTCTCTCCCCAGAAGAAAGGGGAAAAACTATTGACAAACCTGCATTGTCGTTGATTTCACAGAGAATATTTCAAGGATCTAGATGAAAAAATCCAGCGTGTTTAGGTGACTGACATGTACGATTGTTTGCATTTTGGTGCCTATACCAATACAAATCTAAATGTAGTGAATTTAAATGTGGTTTCAAGAGGGGTGTTTGCTCTACCCACACTGTAAAAACTCCTTGTTTGTGAATCAAATGTAAATCGAACCTCGAGTCTTTGCTCTTTCACATTCACATCTACTGTAGCAACAAGACTTTGTTAAGCCAGTAGCCAAGTAAATCAATTTGACAGTTTAATTTTTAACACTTATTGGATGACGTGACAATTCCTGTTGTGTTATGGCACTGGCTGTTACTGTACCTGGGTATGGACAGCAGGCGAGTCAATAAGGTCGGTTGGCATCCTTTGGCCGCTTTAGCTGCACCTTCAGCCTCTTCATGCCTATCTGAAACCCGTTCATGGCCTGGATTGCGGCTTGAGCACTGGATGGATTATCAAAACTCACAAAGCCTGAGACAAGAACGCAAAATTGCGAAGAGAGAGCGAGAGGTGGGCGCATGGAAAAATGGAAAAAAGGAACGGCACATAAAGGGAGAAGAATGTAGAGAGATGAGAAAGAAACATGAAGAGAAATGGAGGACAGAGATGGGTATAAAAAACATCAATGAGAAATGAGGAAAGAAGAGGGAAGAAGAAGAAGACCCTTTTTAACTCTCAACAATGATACAACAATAGGTCTTTGTTTTCTCTTTTCTTCAGATTAATTGAAAATATCTGAATTAAAACGATTACAGGAAATACAACAATGGTTAATAACACAGATATTAAAAGAAAAGAGGAGCTATTAGAATTCCAACTTGAACGGAGAACAAAAAGAAGAAAAACACGAAAAAGGTGTTAAAAGATTAGAGGGAAAAAGGGAGTCTCATGTTGTGTGTGAATTTGTGAAGGAAATCAGAGTCTGTAAATGTTACCCGGCTGCTGAAAGAGTGGCAGGTCTGTGTGTGTGGGTCTGAATGTGTAATTCCATGTGCGTGTGTCTGACTGAGCGTGTATCTGAGTAAAGGGCACGGGGGTCGTGACAAGATGCTAGGAGCAAGATGTGTAGGACGGAGGTGCCTGCTGCTCTGAGTTATCACCTGGGTGTCGGGGCCGAATGAGCCCACAGCTTTCCACGCCAGGACTCCTTGCCTGCTCTTATCAGACACCTCAGTGATTGACGGCCCAAATTTTCCGCCTGCCAGCTGATTTGATCACACCGCTATGGGTCCAATTTAATTTGGGGGGAGAGGGCAGGCTTTGTCAGAGCGGGTGAGATAAGGCAGCTTCTTTTACAAACCCTTTAAACAAACTGAGCAGGGAAGGGCCTGTCAGTTGGCAGTGATCCCCCCCCCCCCCCCCCCCCCATCTCCCAATCTTACAAACATGCACACACGCTCGCACTATCCCTGGCTTTAATGAATCTCCATACCTCACATTTACATCCACATGCCAAGACGGTGATAGGAAGCCTGGGGTCAAGGCACAGGAGAAGAGGAGAGGACGCAGGAGAACGCGCTGCAAACTTTAAGCACTCAAATCCGTGTGTACAGCAATAAAAGCAGAATGGGATTTTGGAGCAGGTCTCCTCTTTCGGCTGTTTTTCTCGAGAGAAAGTAACCGGCTGATATTTCATGTCCTTGATGCAGCACAGACTTCTTGGAGCTGCACAACTCAATGCTCCAAACGCTACTAGTGTTTGAGGTATGGCTCTCACCGCAGCCATCCATATCAGCAGAACGTCTGTACACATTCTAATGTTATGCATTTTTAATAGAAAGTGGCAAACATTATTTGGGTGACAGTTGGGAAAATACAAGTTGAGGGCTGAGAAGTAAAGAATGATGCACTACATAAGTCTCACAATGCTGTGCAGAGAAAGAGCTATAATAAATGATTTTATGCACTAATGATGTCTAGTGCTATGAAAATTGTTTTCTGTTTTAATGCAGGGTGGCTGTTAAGTAGAGGTGAGGTTTTGGGAACAAAACAAGTAAATGTGATCCATTGAAGCTTCTTAGCAGTCAGAAACTCTCAAGTAGAGCTCTCAAAAGTAGAGTAGTGTTGCAAATGTTTAAAGGATGAATTAATTTTCACGCCTGCGACAGCTATAGTGGCCAGACACATTATGGTTTTGTTAGTTCATCAGTCCATACCACTCTTGTGAATATAATATCTAAAGAGCAACTTCAGGGATTTTCTGCAAATTTTGTAAAAACTTCCAGTCAAACTGCATAATTAAGTGATTAGATATTGGTGGTCAAAGGTCACGTCCACTGTGACCTCACGAACCACGTTGTTTTATGTCTTGTGAATGTGACATCTTAGAAACTTGCAAATCTGGATTGGGTGGTCAAAGGTAAAAAATGAAGGTCACTGTAAATGTTATCTTAAGGATGCATGGATAGAACCCTTCGAATTTGGCACAAATGTTCTCTTAAGACTCACTAATATCTGATTAGATTTGGCATTTTGAGCATGATCTTTTAAACATGATATTTCAAGTCTGCCTTTAGGTATATTTCTTCACATTTTGTCCAGTTTCCACTCGGACTCAAAGTTCAAATGACATGATTTCAGTGGTCAAAGGTCACAGCGACCTCATTAATGGTATGCCGACTGAAACTGCACTGGTAAGCAGAGGCTTATAACTGCGGGGCGAACAGACTTTATTATTATTCTACTATTATTTTATATATGAGAGTTATATGAGAGATACAATTGTATTTTCCTCTGTGGCTCTTAGACTTAAAAAGTATTAAATTCATTCCGAGGATGGTGGATCTTAATAAATGTATGAAACGTGCTGCTGAGACAAACCTTATCAGGCGACTTTGCCTGACTTTAAAGTCAGAAAAAGAAAAAAGGAAAAGAAAAACAACTATGGAAAAAAAGAACTGAAGAACAAAAGGTAAATCCTGCTTTCAGAAGCCCTTGAGGTAAATTGCATCACTCTGTGTGTTTTTTTCCCCACCGTATCTAAAAAGCAGAGGGTTTTTCTATTTTAGGTGTGTGTCTTTCTGTTCTCGACAGACCTTTTGAAATCCATTTCGAGCTAAATCCAACTAATTCCTTTTAACAAGGTGAGCTTTGATCACTTTTAAAAGTCAATATTGAGTGACTAAACGGGAGGATTAAGACTAATGTTGTTCCCATAGAGTCCCAGATTAAATTCACACATATAGCTCTTAAAGTGTGAATGGTGGATAATGTGAACTTTAAATTTCAATGAGTCAATAAAGCACAACACAGGCTCATACCACAGCCTGTTAATGTGTGTGCAGGATTTAATGCTTAAGATGAACACAGAGTTACATCACCTTTGTCCTACATTGGTTTAAAGCAGGTTTCTGTGTCACTTGTCATCCTAATTTATGATAAATTGGTTTTGGTTAAATATTTCAACAATCCCTAGATCATTATAGATCTCACCTGCACTATTTAATACCACACTCTTTCACATATTCGTATCAATTTATCACCTTAGAGAAAAAACCTAAACTAAACAGACATCTGTCTGAATTGACACTGATGCCTCCCTGCAGAGAATACTCCAAATCCTAGTCCAGATACACTTACTTTAGGAATACGCGTCAAGTGCTGCACCAGTGACCTTTTCATCATATTAGAATTTCTAAGCTTTTATGTAAACATTCACTGACTCATTCGAAAAGTGATGTCTGATTAACTCAAAATCCCCAAATCTACCTGTGCTGTAGAGGAATCAGGCTGCACATGCACAGCTGTCTCTGTGGAAACTAAAAAGAACCATTGTAGTGCGGTTAGCAAATTACTAAGCGGTATTTAATTTAAAATGATCAATTCTAGCTGAATATTTACCATACTGTAAGCTATTGTAGTTATTTAACTTTTAGAGGTACAAACTTGTGATAAGTGTTAATGGCACTATTAACATGTTGGACTTTGACTATTTGATATAATCCGAAGAAAAACATTATTTAATAAATTATCAATTTAATAAAAATATATGTTTTAATAGAGAGTAGAAAAGTTCTAATCTTTTTTTTCTTCTTGGAATACACATACCAGTGCTTTTGAAATGACCTCATTTTATAATTAGGTCTATATGTTGGTTTTCCCATGTAAAGCACTGACATGTTGTTCTAAGTATTTGCTTCACACGAGCGTGAGCAAGGCCAGGTTTTATACATTTCTTCAATAGACAGTTTATCAGCCTATCCATCCTTTTTTTATCAGCCCCTTTATATTATGTACATCAAGTTTATATACATACATGTCTAATACACCCACACCATTGAGTTTAGACCTGATGTCATGGTTCCATCAGGTCTAAACTCACACAGTTTTAAGATGACATGATCTAAGTTCTTAGAGGGATAATAACTTTTCCCCTTTAATGCGCAGCGTCATCTTACTAATTTGTTAATGTCTTACAAAGGAGCCCTGGGGCATCTGCCATAAAAAAAGGAGGGAGAAATTATAAAAAAAAACACACACACATAAAAGATTTGTGGGTTAATTTGATGTTTTTCAGCCAAGATCTTAATTACAAGCCATGGAAAATAAGCCAGTGAGACTGATGAGGTCGCCGCCCCTTTGTCCTTCCCCCTTGGTGACTGACGGATAGTGATAGTAAGAGGCATATGTTTATAAAGGAGCCGACAGAGGGAGAGAAAGTGAGAGACTGTCCTTAGAGGGACAGATATAGACAGAGAGAGAGAGACAAGGGAAGAGAAAGGCTCATAGACATGGCATGTTGAAGAGAAAGTGAAAGAAAGCCAATGCTGCATGGGACTCTCTGTCTCTCTCTCTATCTCTCAGTGGCTGTCTCCTGGGTGCTGCTGTCCAACTGAATCAACAGCAAGGCCCACACCAGTCTATTATTATCTCTTTAAGCTCATGGATTCCACCTGCACCGCCTCCACCCTGATGAACTGGTTTGCTGTGTGGGAGGCGAGAGAGGAGGAGGGGGAGATGGGATGCTGCTGGGTTGCCCAACTGGAGGATTGTTGGTGAGGGGGTGTCTGGGAAAATGCTTTCCTCTTGGGTATAAAGGCGGCTGGATAGGGGGAGATGGATACTGATTGTATTAGGAGTGGTGTGATGGAGAGGGTGATGAACAGATGTGTGGAGCAAGTGGCAATTGTGAAATGATCTGGGGTCAGTAGCCAGACGAGGGCCTCATTCATTGCAGAGCATCCATCCCCCCAACACCTTGCTCCCCGCTTCCCCTGCCGCCCCAGCCTCACCATCTTGTTAGATATGCCTGTGTGATAAAGCCAGGGAGCGTGTGTGCATGTCCCTCCTCACCCCCCCTGCTCAGTGGCATGTAACGGCCCCTTTAAAATGTTATTTGCAACTTGATTAGGATAGACACTGGGAATAAAAGCAAAAGCAAACACTAATTGCAGGAAAGCAACAAGAGGCATGAGATGATTGCCAAACACAGCCCCTGTGGGACTTTGTTCATTTAAACGATGTCTTAATTTCCTTTCTTTACTCCTTTTACTCTTCTTCAACGTCAATTTTCGACTCACCGAAACATTTGCTCTGATTGGTTGCTCGGTCCACGAACACTTTGGCGGAGATGACGTTGCCGAAAGGCAGGAACATTTGCATGAGCTCCGCATCTCCAAACTCCTGGGGCAGGTGATAAATGAACAGGTTGCAACCTTCTGGCCCTGGTGATGAGAGAAAGTCAACATAAACATGAGATGCCTATGAGCGAGCGAGATTGACCATAACAACAGTGGTGGACATGTTTTACTTAAGCATAACTCAATAAAGCAATCAAGACATAACCAAAGGAACATTGAAGCCATATGGCATTAATATTATTTTTTATAGATATTCAATTTGACTTTAGAGTACATACAGTATTCACACAGGCTGTTCGGTCAGCTCTTTTCATGGTTTCCATTCAAATCTCAGAGAACCTAATTTCACACAACAACTGAATAGTAGGTGACACCTTCCTAAATCTAATTATACAGTCAAATTTGACTATTTTCTTAGAATCCATTCTGCAATCGCTTTGGGCACATGTAAACAGCCACGGAGTAACAGAGACAGGAGAGATTAGAGCGAAAAACAGTGATAAAAACAGAGAACCACAGATTGAAAGAGAAACTTTGAGACGGATATACTGAGATAGAGAAAAACATACAGAGAAAGACATAGAGACGAGGAGGAAGAGGCAGAGAACGCATTAAGACATAAGCCAAGTGTTTGCCCCAATTACTCTGTGAAAGTAGGACTGTCTTCCAATCTCTCTCCATCCCTCCACACTCATCCACCCAGCTGCCACATATTGTACAGCCCAATCTGGAGAGAGGCAGGAATGAACTGGAGGGAGACGGAGACAGAAATGGAACCATGGACAGACAGGGAGAGAGATGTGATGGACTCGCGGACAGTGTGCGTGCAGCTGGCAGCCCGGCCAGCGTTCTCTCCTGTCTCATTGCTCAGGGTGATCGCGTGACGAGATGAGACCGGGGCTGGTGAGAAGGCTGATAAGACGGCTGCAGTGGTGGCTGGCTGTAGTGCTGCTATGCCTCAGAGAGATAGAGGATGCACATGCACACACAGGTTGAGACAGTGGTGCTATATATATGGTGATATATATATATATCATTTATTCTATTTATTTAAGGATGAATCTCAGCTCTGTCCTAAAATTATTTTACAGAGAGATGCATCTGTTAAATTCCATTAAGATATCTGTATATTTTGATTGTGTTGAAATTGTGTATCTAAAGCTGCATCCACTATAGGAAAGTGCAAAGATTCAAAGTGCAGAATGTACATGTTGACAATTTGATCTGGCTGCATCCATTATACAGACACACTGGTTGTATGGCTTGTTCACACAGCTTCGGGTGAGAATTAATTATGTTATGATTCACGTATGCAATATGTATACATGTTTCTATTTTAAAGCAGAGGCAATATTACAAATAAATGTCTGTTTACAGGTCACAGGCAGTGCTACTTATACTCAGCCTTGTAGGGCTCCAGAGGCAGCTGTGCACAGTCTGATAAATTACGTGAAATGATGTAACATGAGGTAACATCAGCAGCGGCATTGATGACTATTACTGCTAAAAATCTGTAGCCATGCAGTTAGAAACAAGTGAGCTTACCCGACGTCTGTACAACTACCATAACTCACCTGAATTAGGTTAGGGTTGCATTTGGGTGAAGCAGTTATCATATTTTGACAAAGTAGGTTATACGATATACTATCCACTGTGAATCTGAGTTGAAGTTGAAGTTGAACTTGAACTTGCTATTGTTCCCATACATCGTTAATGTCATATAACATATTGTTGTGACAGTTTCACTCACCACTGTGACAAAAAGAGTGTTTTGAACTTTAAAATTAAGAATGACATCAATAAAGCTTAAAACTACAGCTTAGTGTTCTTCTTTTCCACTTTTGCCCATCCTTCAAGCAACCACTGACCTTTGATGATGATTGATGGTCGAGATTTGTTGCCAAGTCATTTTGAGTGATCGCTTACAGCTTTAGAGCCATTTTCACTTCTATAAATGCGCAGGAATATATTGTCTGTAGCATATACTTATATACTTATTTTCTTTCTGTTGTGAAATATGTAAAGGCCTAATATAGTGGATGCATATCATAGTTAAGTATATGGTGATGCATTGCACCCACCTTTACACTCTCCATACATAGACCTTTTATTTTTAATAGGTAATTAATTTACTGTATTGATTAAAAGTTAAGGCACATAAACTTTATCCACAAGCACTTGACAGAACTGCATTACTCTGGCCATAATGTACACGGTATTGATGTTTATCGCTGTATCATACTGAAATGCTGCTGTGCTGCCTCCGATGCTCAGTTGAAATGAAAAGGACAAATATTGTCAGATAGTACAGTCAAGATTTGTCTTGATGAAATTATTCTTTAGAATTTGGGAGGATTTTCTTTGTTGATGAACACACACACAGTGGCTGATAGATTACATTGTTGAAATTGTCAGCTTTCAGAGGGAGGCTGAAGCTGAGGCTTGACTGTGCCTGTGTATTCAGGTGTAGGTGTCTCTTGTAAAATGGCAGAGCTGCACAGTGTGGCAGTGGACTGAGACAGACTGGGAGAGCTGCCAAAACTCAGAGGAGACCAGAACTCAGACAGGCCACAGGCTCAACTAAGAATAGCTGTGTGTATGTGTTTGTGCGCGTGTGCGTATGTGTCTGACTTTCTGTGTGTTTGCATGACCACGAATTCTATCATTTAACAGTGAACAATTAAAATGTTCCAAGTGAGCAGTGAGAGATGGATGCCGACATCTTAGGATAAGTTAAGTTGTTTCCGACATGAACTCTGGAGAATGTCAACTCTCAATTGGCTCTACACTTTTACACATGAACAATTCAGAGGAGACACTTCTCACTTTCTTTCTAGCATGACAACACAGTCGGTGCCTGTATGTAGAAGACACCTCTTTTTCATCCTAAAAATATTGGTATTCTTTCGGTTTTTGTCTTGTGCCCAATCATTGTATTCTTGAATGGGCTTATTCGGACATTCAGTTTTTACTGGAGGCTGGCAAGAAAACTCCAGAGAAAGTCTGGAACCTCTGACTTGACCATTTGTGTTCTCACATACAGCCCCTCTGGATCATGTAAGGAGATTATCTGGATTTGAATGCATGTCTGAAGGCAGCTTTAATGTAGCTAGACTATACTCACAACTTTTTCTCCAGGCCCGGTTGGAAACACTGAACTTCAGCGCTCCTATATCGAATATTCATGCAACTCTAAGCTGTCTTGTGAAATCATATAGATGAATAATTGAGACCGACAAATGGCGTCAAAAAGAGTGATTTACCATCACAGTATATCCTGTGCTTTATTACATCTGATGCTGTGGCATAAGAAGGAACACTAGACCAAGAATGGTAATAAATGATTATGCATGCAGCTAATTAATCTGATGAATATTTATAACCACTTAAACACATTGTAATGGACTGATTAAGCAGTCCAACGTTGCGAGTTAGAATTAGTGCAGTTTTTGAATAATGGAGTAACTTTCCATCTCACTGCTAATGTTCTTCTCTTTAAATGGGAAACCTTTTTCTCACATTTTCCCTAGCCAGCTTTTCCCCTCCCTCGCTAATTCAAAGCAGCGCAGCTACATTAGAATGGAACATGGCAATTATCACCTTTTATCTTGGGTGGGCGCGCTCGCTCTTACCTTCCCTCTGTTGCTGGGGAATGATGGTTGGTTGCTGAGGGAATGCTTGGCTGATTGGCGCATAGGCGGCAGGGTAGGCTGCTGTTACAAAGGGAGAACCAGAGTGGAATTTTTCATATCGTCATTTTCATATTTAACACAACAAAAGTTCAAGTCATTCCATAGTGTTCATTGGCGTCCTCTAGACACTGTATAAATAAAGTGCATTATGACTTAGAGCCCGGACTCATTTGTCTGGTGGATCACTGCACAAAGAGTACAGGGAAATGGAAGTGGAGTGCAGTTCAACTGGGCAGACATACAAAGAAAGACAGGGAGACTTAACACCATGTTAATATCAGCAGATATCAGGCACTATGCAGTGGTGTGAGCTGTGTATGTCATCTCTCATGTAGGAGGCTACGGCAGGTTCATACCCTTGTGAAGTACTTTTGGAATTAAGGCTTTTTGTGTGGGTGTATAATCAAGTCAACTGAAAATCCTTTTAAAATTCTAATGTAAAGTAGCCTAATCCGGGAGGAAATTGGCTAGTCGTCTGGCTATCTCTACCTGTCATAGTGTCTACTGATGTGACAAACAGAGCGGGAGAGGGTAGAGGGGAAGAGACAGATGGAGGGAGAGAGAAAGTGGAGGAGGTAGGAGAGACAGGTCACCTGCGTAGTGCTGGACACCAGCATAAGCCTGTTGGAGAGGGTCGGTCACAGTTGGACTCTGTGCTGCAGAGACAAGAAGAGAGACAGAAAGAAGGGGGTTAGAGACAGATACAGAGGTAAAGAAAGATATCGAAAGAAAGTTAAAGAGCCAGGGAGAATTTGGCTTATCTGCAGAGAATCATCAGGGCGTGAGACCACATAGAGAGCAGGAGAAACATGGCTTGTCATATCTCTCAGTTCTTCAAAATGCTTGTTTGCCCCAGATGTTTGCATCAAATATTAACAACATGCCAAACAAACCACTTTGTAGTTCATTACAATTGCAGCTGCCTGTGCATAATGCAGAATGTGGAATGCACGTCTGTCATTTCTTCAGGAATCGGTCCCAGACAGCATTAAGAAGCCGAGGACGGGCTGAGACACATCAAATTAGCTGTAATGGACTGATGGATGAACTGATGGATTTATCATGATACTGGGGCTGGCTGCTCAGAAATCTGCCAAAGACGCCACTGATTGACCCTCAAGCATTAAAGGCTTCAGTTCAAATCAGAAAAAGATATTGTGCGAGTGCGAAGTAAAAAGGTCTCTGCTATGATTTAGTTTGTCATGACTTACAAGTGGAACTTGTATTGTTGCAATTAGGTACGCTCCTTTTCAAATCAGGCGCAATACTCAAATCATCAAACATTCATAGATCACCATTGGTACAAGCAGCTAAGCGTACGATGGAGTGTCGGGGTTAGAGCAACTGTCTCATGACAGTGGAAGGTACAAATACATCTCATGTTCCTTTTATGTAAAACCTGGATTTGCTCACCTGGGTAAGGATGAATACCATTGGTGTAGATGGTCTCAGAGGTGGAATGACCGTTGCTCTGAGGCGGGAGGGCACTGAATCCGTTGACCCCCATCGGGTTGGCTATGCTGGACACGGCTGTGGCAGAGAGGCCTGGGGGTGTGCTGGTGCCTGCAATTAGTGACAGAGTCATTATGGAAATGCAGTGTGCACGGTACAAGAGAGGTATATTTTTAATACAGAACATTTCCTCACAATTGTAGTACTGTACCACAGGCACATAATGGGTCCTTATGAGCACCAATGCGTATCTTTTGACCCAACATAAATGTGTTGTTTGGTACAAACTGGTACCAATTCAACTGGAACTAAAAGTACAGTTGCTTAAATCAGTCAAGGTAGCAAATCAATGAAGGTGTGGATGAAGGTGGAACTGGGTAAAAAGGTTTCACTCAGACTTCCTGGATATATCCTCATTATTATACGCCTGTTTAACCTCTATTTTTGGCTCTCTGCACTCGTTACTGCACTTTTGAAGATATAAAGGTGTATATTACATTCAGAAGCCTGAGCCTCTTCTTCTAACCACCGTTCCACCTTGTGTAGATATTCCAAGTACGTCCCCTTGTCATTGCCCCTTTGTGCTGATGGATTTTTATTATTTTTCTAATCCAGGTGAAGGGCATTTAGGTCTTGTAGGATTATGTTTGATGGGCATTACCTAGTGTATGTAGGCCTTGTGGATTACAAATGCCAGGTACAGCATCAAGCCTCTTTTATTTAATACATTTGCAATGACCCTGCCTCCAGGCAGCCTGGCTACTTAGTGTCGAGCCTTCAAAGCTCCTCATGACAAGGACCAAAAAGATAGTTCAGACTGGGGTCCAGGATTATCTCTCACAAATCTTTGCTCTTATATTGTATAAGCCAAGGACTTTGCATCCAAAGTCATCGGATTGGCTGCGTTCCCAGAAAACACACACTGTCACAGAGACACAGGGATAGAGAGCGATGGACAGAGAGGGAGAGAGAGCGGGGGAGATAATGAGACAGGAAAAGAGGGAAAGACTATAATGTGGTTGCCAACGAGTGTCAAGGAATGCTGTACATCTTCTCCCATCATGCTTCACTCAATACATGGCCACACTTCCTTTAATTCAACACTGGCACTGTCTGCTTCAGTCCAGAATAGCGAGCATACATCTTAAAAAATGTAACAAGGGCAAAAGTAGGAAGGCCTTGAATGAATACATTTGTACTGCTTCTATAATTCTTGCTAATGATGAAAATGTCTCAAGGTAGCGGTGAGAAATGGAAAGAGGAGTCCTGCATGCCAGTTAGTGTATGTGTGCATTTGTGTACCTGAGGACGGTGTCATGGGAGTAGCCACCAGGCCGTTGACATTGAAAGCTGCCATTTGCTGCATTTGCGCAGCAGCAATGGCTGCCATGGGGTTCAGGTAGGACCCTTGTGTAGCTGCCATCAGGGCTGCTTGCTGTTGCATCATCTGCTGTAGGATTAAAGAGCAGTGGGGAGGAGAGGCGAGTGAAGGGATGGAGGGGTGGACAGAAAAGGAAAGGAGGGTGAAATAGCCGCAGGACCAGAACATGTTTACTCTCACATCTCTGTTTGCTTGGCCCATGCCTTGTACTTGAACAGAGTGGTCTGTGTTGCCCTGCAGCGCTGCTTCCCGGCAACACTAACACCGCTTTGGTCCTGTGCTCATTATACTGACACACTATAAAAGCTGGGATAACTTTAGCGAACTGGAACTGTATATCTATATGCAATGTATATACGAGTGTGTAAGAGAAATGGGGGACCGCGGTGGCAGAGTTAGTGGAGAGATTTTGCGTGAGTGGGCGATTCTCACCTGTCAGGATGAGCTGTTAGCTACTGTATGAGTGCAAAATCTCACAGACTCTCATGTGTGAATATGAGGAGGGGGTGCAGGAGAGACAAGGGGTGTGGATTCCTGGTAATGACACGCAACTCTTTTTGAGTGTAAAACAACACGTAATATAAGCAATGAAATGTTAAGGAGGCAAGTTCTGGTTGGCAGTTTAAATTTAAAGACCGAGTTAGGAAATGTGAGAATGGAAAATGAGTGTGAAGTGGATACTTGCAACTGTGTGAAAGTAAAACAGGGTAGCGCTGAGCATACATGATAAGCAACTTCCCTGGACAAATGAAGGGATAAAAGAAAAGACACGATACAAAAAGAAGTGCAGCATTTTAAGTTAAAGCCTGTGTAAATCTGGACTGCAACAGTCATTTAATGGTGTGAATCACTTAAAGCGTTGTTCTCTGTGAGTGTCACATGCCTGGTGGGAGAGATTGTGAGTTCCAACCGCAAATCACAACAGTTTGTGTTATTCTCTTTTAAAAGCTCACCGTCTCCTCCCCCGCCGGGCTGAGACTTACAGCATGAGAGTAGGCGCCATAGGCCCCAAACTGGATGGTCATGGGACTGAAGATGCCGAGCTGGCCCGCCATCTGGTGCATCCTACGCAGGGTCCTTTCCTTATCGGTGTCTGCAAACTTGACCACCAGACTGGACGAGGCACCCTGGTGGGACACATATTTTTTACAAGGTTAGTAAAATTGTAACCAAACATCAGAATTAATACCGGGTGTGGATTTGCAGTTTTGTACTTATTACAATCTTCAAAAACTCTTTAAGGAACCTAAACATATTTTAAACCTAGTGCATATGACTGAACAACTAAATGATGGCTACGTAGTAAAAAATATGTGGAACATCAAAAGCATTACTGTGGATTCTTTGAATAATTGCAAGGCAGAAAGAGCCACAAGGATTTATTTCTATAACTATATAACTGATTTCCAGTGTAAATAACATTTCAGCATTCACCGCCCAGGCCTGTATTTCTTAACTATGTTAGCCACTGGAACTGAATGTGCACAATACTGCAGTCACTTATCTGTCAGTGTTTAATGAAAGAGAATTGTGAGTGATATTTGCTTTTGTGAACTTTCCAACTCTAGTGTAAACACTGGGAGTAAACTGTGATCCTAAGCAGATCCCACAGGAGTCCCAGTCCCCTACTGCTGAAGCTCCACTGAATACAATCCTGGGTAATTAGCTCTGACAAAAGCCTTCGGCATGTAGAGGTCAAAGTATTGACTAATGGCTCTGCCTTATGGCAGATATAGTTCCATATTGATGTCCGTGCTCCTGAGTTTGCATCCAATTAAATCATTTGAGAGACAGAGACCAGAGTCACTTCCTCATGTGACATCCAGGCAAGGAAAGAGGGAAGTGTGTGAGTGAGAGACAGAGAGAGAGATATGGAGGATGACAAGGGCTGCCAGGCAAAGAAAGCAGCTACTGACACTGTCAAGAGGACCAGGCTCATATTAATTACAAAACAGTGTATAGGGAAAGAGAACGGAGCACCATCAGGACAGAAGGACACAGGCACCCAGGGGGCAGTCAGGATATGATTAGTAAGATCATAAAAGCAAAAACACGAGGAGAAAAAGACTCCATAATCACAACTTGGATCCATCTCTCAAAAATCTCTCATCCTGACAGGGTCAGTACAACTTCAGGCTTTGATTGATATTTCCATATTTTCTTTGGGTATAGAAAAAGGAAACACTGGTGAACTGTAGGGCACGTAGTGACAGGGAATCTGACCAGCGTGATTGATGCTGCATACGGCTGTTTCTATGTGTAAACCTGCTTCCTGTCTATTTTCCTTCAGTGTACAATAAATTGAAATCAACAAAGCTACACCGAATGCCTCCACAGGTCCAAGCAAAATGCTGCCCACAGACGGCACATTACTTAAGCAGAACTACAGAATGCAAACAGGAAATCGTAGAAACAAACAAACTTGTACCCTGTGAAATTGAATAATGCAGAACAAACACACAGCCTCTGTCTGTAGTTCAGCCTTACCTCATTTTAATTCATGCAAAAAAGTGTGTCCTTTTTTTGTAAAGCATTCATGAAATTTTAAACAGGAAAAGTAGAGCGATAGTGCCATTGAGAGGGCAGTTTGCCGGGGTGGTCTAGAGCTTTGGGGTTTGGTACGTCGTGGATTCTGCAGCAATCCTTTCAGTAAACATAGTTTGCTTAGTCTTATATTTATCCTGCTTACACCTTTAAAAATTTATTGTTCTTTTCTTTTACACTAGTGTAAAATCACTCATCTGAATCCTTATTTATATATTATTTATATTTTTCTCCTGTTCGAGTGAATCATTTGCATCTAATGTGCATGTACTGAATGTAAAAAGTAGATTATTGGTCAGAGTTGGGTCTCTTTTGCAAGCTATTTGATTAACCCATGTGAAAATGTGCTCGGAAATATTTTATTAACACAACCAGGAGAATGTGTTTGCTGCAGATAAGTGTGCGAGAGAGGCTTGGGAATGAAGGAAGGCATCAGCATGCACCCCAGGGACAGTGTGTCTCAGATGGGATCCTATCAGAGCCAGCCAGCACCCCACCTCAGGCCAGAGGAGACCCATCTGGTGTTTCTCCCTTGGAGCTATTTCAATTAGTTAAATCAATACACTAGCGTGGTGGCGTTAGCAGTACAGTTTCCCTCCCTTTTTCATTCCATCCCACCTCCTGACCTTTTTCACTTATTTTTTCAACGTGGTGGGCCAGTTGACGGGACGGGCTGCTGGATTTAATGAGGCTGGCACTGAGCAAACATCCTCCTCCAGTGGTGTTGCTCTAGCCTCCACACAGCACGGGGGCCTGGCATTTAGATCACATTCATTTTCTGCTTTGTGTATATGTGTATTCTTATATTCATTTAGTGCCTCATGAAGAATGCATTGTGAGCACCAGGACTGTGAAAGCCCGCGGCTGCCTGTACTCACTGCACCGTGACTCGAGCCAGACGAGGCCAGACTGTGAGGCGAGTCTGGACTGGATCCTCCCAGCAGAGTGCTCTGCTGCCGACGACAGCACGGGAGCAGAGTCTGCTGGTTCTACACTGAGAAGTCTTGGCAGCAGCACTGAAGCTCGGTAGGTGTTGTCAACGCTGCCACTCATGTCAGAGTTGAGAATTTCTGACTTTCATAATATTAAAGCCAAATATCCCCCCAAAAAATATCATCCTCACTCCTGAATCTGAGACTTTCATATCCGTACATCTGAAGCATGTCTGTTTACCTGTTTCACCCTAACCCTGACTTGATACAAGACAGAGTCAGAAAAAACAGATTTCCGAGTGCGACCCTCTCATGCATCAAGAGTTTCTATCCACACAAAGAAAGAGTAATATGTGGCCAGGTAACAAAGCAACAGGTGGCAGCAGGCAACAGGCACTGGATGCAAAACAGCCAATCCTCACCCATAGCAGAAAATCACAAGCTGACAAACAAACAGAATAATAACCTCCACCGGCATGACTCCTATACCTGGAGAGAAAATGAATTTGCTGAATTTGATAAGGGCCAACAGGGAGCCTTCACTTTTGACAGATACAACTAAGGAATTTGTCATGGGTTCAAAAAGTAATCAAATTTCTTCAACAACACACTTGACTTGTGAAAATCTCTCATATTGGATTTTGTATATGCCACAGAATGTGTGGATAGAAAAATACACAATGGTAATTGAGGGATTAGAAGTAAACTACACCAGTAAACCAGCATTATTATTTTATCTCTGCACTACTGTGATACACCGGCTGGCGTTAAGTGTCTACTAACAGGTAAACAGACACTCAACTTTCATTCTTTATAGAGGCTTAGAGAAAAATACAATATCACAACACACTCACTGAAGGGAAACTAATTTTGTAAAGCATATTAAAGATCAGCCAATAATGTGGTAGGAACCGCCGTTTCTCCTCATTCAGACGACATATAACAGCTACTTTTAAAAGAAACCTGCAGCTTTCTACACTCTCAAAGACTAGAAGTGCTAATTCGAGAGCCTGTTTGAAATGAATGGAGACGCCATGACAAGTTTGTTTGGTAATTGGTTGAACTTCCCTCTGGCCTGATATTGAACTCTGTGAACCTTGTGACATCTTTGTTTAAGGAAAATAACAATTAATGCCGCCAAAACAAGCATGTAAACACTCTTGAGTGCTCATGTTTTCATTGTGGAGCAGAAGTTTCTATGGACAGGATTCATGTTACAATGAAATAGATATAAAACCCCTGACTGTATTATTGCTCAATAGTTTCTGTCCTGCAGTTGTCAGATGTGGCACTATTATAATGTCGGTTGATTACGAGTGTTGATATCGTAACATTACTTGATATTGTTTGTCACTGTAATAACGTTGTTTGGCTGCTGGTGATGTAGCAAGTGGTGTCCCAATTCGTAGGGGAAGATTTTTTAGCCCTCTCCCTTGTGGCTCCATTTTTAGGGAAACACTCCTCTAGGGTTAATGCCAAGGGAGAGGAATTGTGACAGGGCATAAGAGACAGAGGAACGTTCCCTGATATTCATAAAGGTATTTTGACTCTGCTACTGCTACATTTTGTCCATAAATACCGGTTTCCTCTGTCATATGTGAGGCGCGCCAAAAACAAACCTCCATGTAGCATGTCAGCTACAGGCCTGCCGGGGTTCAACAAAAGTTTCATGTGGCTTTGATGACTTGTGTATTACAAAGACAACGGACTCTGGCTTGGTTCTTATCTCTCATTAATCCAGAACTATCATATCACACACATGCATGCTCTTGTTGCTGCCAACACTGGCAAACTCCACAGGCCCTGTCAGCCACGCTGTGACACCGAACATGACAACGTCTGCAATTTGCTGGGTGCTGTCTTTCCTGCCCTCAGCTTTGCCATTTGAAGCTTTGCCTAAGGTGTCTTTGCAGCCTTATACTGTAATGCAGCGGCCAAACATCGCAAGAGTAAAGCACCTGCAGTTTGCAATACACATTAATTAAGGCTATGACCCAATCTATCAACGCATGCCCTTTGGTAGCATCCCATGTCCTTAAGCTTTGTTAAAGCTTTTCAATTTGGGCCAGTGTATTTTGGTGGAGGTGATATTTATGGCACACCGTGTGTGTGCCAGGTAACACAGATGCTGTAGAGAGAGCATTAAGAGGGAGAGATAGACAGAGAGGGAGTGAGAGAACTCTTTGTTCAAGGTTCATCCAGACCTCACAGCTGGCAGCAGGCAGTGAGCGAGGCAGCCCACTCTCTGAATCCTGCCTCCTGTTAGTCTGTTGTTGACGACATGTGGCAGTGATATTATCCAAATTAACTGCATCCCCCATCGGTACCAAAGCTTTAGTTGGATACTAATGGCCACCTTGCCTATTAATCTGAGGGGAAGTTTGATATGGGCAGAGGAGGACAACAGGTGCAGGGATAGAGGGAGAGCGATATGGATAATATAGATTATTAATGAACTTTTGGATGGCTAGTGATCCGCCCCTGGTCTGTTTGGGGCTCCATATGTTGCTTGGACAGTTCATCTGCAGCAGACCTCAGGTGGCTTAGTGATCTATCCAAAGACAATTGTGCCTGGGTTATAGCAAAACAACCACAGAACAACTTACACACACAAACACATACACACACACATACACACACACACACATACACAAACAGACACAAACTAGTGCAAGATTTGTCCTCAAGTTCCAGGTTTTGGTCGGTAAGTAACAACCTCAGAGCAGGTCAATGTGTTAATCTTCTGGATGCAAATATACATTGATTGAGTCAACAGATATTTTAAGTAGAAAGTACACGTCTTGATTATAATCATTTTCAGTAATTGTGCATGATCAGTGCACATGATTATTGTTTGACTCATGGCCCACTTTGTATTACATTTTGACCATTTGTGTTACATCCAAAAAAGTGTGTCTGTACTGAGCACATCTACCCCACACAGACACACACACACACACACACACACACACACACACACACACCAACAGTTAAACCGACTCCAGCACTTATTTCTCTTCCTCACTACTTCAGTGTAATGCAATATGAGGTGGCATCAAAAAGATGTGTAAATTACATCTGGCTTCCAGGGCACTATCTGGCTGCCAGAAAGCATCCGTAAATATTTATTGCGGAACATCAGTGAAGTGTGTGAAGGTGCGGATGTCTGCCAGAAAGAGTGTGCGCTCGTGTGTATGTCCAGCTGTGCAGTGCTCAACACACATCCAGCACTGGCAGTGAGTTGCTTTGTAATTCATAATTTCTCTTAATTTTCGGTTGGCCTTGTTCAAGCCTTACAGAAGTATGTCCAATTTGTAATTAACTGCAGTTTGGGTTATGGGTTTGGTGGCCTCATTCTTCAACTACACAAACCAACACATACTAATGCGGTTTAAAGCATCTCACAACTACTGTATATCAAGCTGGAACAATGCATCATTACCTACTTTCTACAATTCCTTGTACACTTGAAAGCACTTGTAATGAATAATGTGTCTATACCACCTGTATTAACAATTATTAATATGCAATCTGGTTTACAAAATTGTTGAGTAACAACATCACAATTATTTACTGCATAAACTTCTTCAAAGATATAGAGATGAATACCCGGTCTGGGGTGAATGATACTCCGGCTGAATTATAAATGTTGAAAAATCAAAAGTTAATGGAAAGCTGATAAACTGCCAGTATCCCATAACATAATGGAAGATTTAATGTTGAAATATAAGGAAGCAGTTAAGAAAAAAAAGGGGGCTCATAATCTGACCTTACATCCGAACTCCTGGTTGCTTTTCAATATTATTGACTTGCTTGTCAACCTCCCTTCCAATCACTGTAATGAAGCATCCCTTGATCAATGTTTGACCTGTTTTAAATGTTTAATATTCTTAAGAATAAATTGGCCCTTTATAGAGGCCAACTGTCACTGGTTTGACAGCAATGAGCAGTTTTTTTTGTCATTGTTCACTTTTTGCTACAAGAGGTTATGTCACCACCATATCACAAAAATATTCAGTGGTCACTGCTTGTTCTCTATTTATCTATTCCACTTCTTCACTTGTTTTTTCAGACAAGCAGTCACTTTTTGAGATAAAGCTTTTTATTCCATTCCAAAAACAATGTTCAAGCTAATTAGGGCCCGAGCACCTCCGGTGGGACGCCCTATTGAAATTGAAAGGATTATTTTGAGAATTTTTGAACATGCTCAAAAAGTTGTAACAGTTTGCAGTAAATTAGAATGTGGTGTAAATTAACGTATTCTGGAGTATTCGGAAATGGGCGTGGCAAAATGGCTCAACAGCGCCACCTACGGAAAAGCCCCTCATTTAGCATTCACCGATCCTCACGAAAATGAGGACAGTTGTGTATCATGACCAGATGCACAAAAAAGCCTCAAGGAGCATCATGAAAAAGAAAAAGGAAGCCCACCATTTTGGATTTAGTGGCCATTTTGGTAATATTCCATATTTTTACTTTGATGTACTTGTCGTAGAGCTTTCATCAGATCAAATTAAAATGTACACAAGTGTCATCACAACAAAATGGAGATCTAAAGTTATCAAAAAAATCAACTTTTCGTCTGACCGTGACATGGCGTCAAAGTTTGATGAAACGCCATCAAAACATGAGCTTCTGTATCTCAGACATATTTGGTCCAATCGACTCCAAACTAGACATGTAAGACAAGAGTCGCGACCTGAAGACATCTACAGAGAAATCGTGACTTTAAATCACAGCGCCCCCTGGTGGCAGCGGGAAATGTCCTGTTTTTGGTACGTTTTACACATAGAAGTATTTCTCCTCATCAACTTTGTGAAAGAATGTCAAACTGTGTCAAATGGATCTCAAGACATTGATAATGTAGACTAGAATACTGCCATCTTGGATTTGGTGGCCATTTTGGCCATATTCCACACTTTTACTTTGATGTACTTGTCATAGAGCTTTCATCAAATCATCTTAAAATTTAACCGAGTTTCATCAAAACAAGATGGAGATCTAAAGTTATCAAAGGTTTAACTTTTCGTCATACTGTGTGACCGTGGCGTGGCGTTTGATCACACGCCATCAAAACACAAACTTCTGTATCTCGGACATATTTGGTCCAATCCAGTCCAAACCAGACATGTAAGACAAGAGTCGCGACCTGATGACATCAACGAAGACACCATGACCTGGAGTGAAGTGTTTATCCTTGCCGCAGTGCGCAAACGCATGCAACGCGAAGACGAGCGCTTGGTCATCGAACGCTCTTTCTTCAACAACCGCAAAAGACTTGAAATCGCCTGTGCTCGGGCCTGTTAGTGCTACAACGTAGCCTTAGTTATTTAAATTTTTTTAGAAATAGCATTTAGTAAAATGTTTGTCTCTAAATATAAAGTCACTAATTATGCTTTTGTTTTATGATATTTGGGAATTTCTCAAACTATTACTTAATCATTTAGGGAGAAAGTAGACAACGGTCATCCAAGGTTAAATTTGTTCTTGTTTAGAACCTTAGTTGAATAATCTGTCTTGCGTTTGTCTCCCCCTTACAGTAACGTTTCCAAAGATAATTTAGTTCAACTTTGCTCTTTGTGATCGTTCTTTGCAGTTCATAGGTGTCTGAAAAGTAACCTGCAGTCTGGTGCTGTTTCTTCTATACATGTTAGTAGGGTCATGCTTAGCTAACACTGTATTGCAAATTCCAGATGACTTGGCAATTGTAGCGAGCTGTTATTCACTATCTGAACTGTACAGTTTCATTTCATGCAATTCTAGTTATTTTTTTATTTCCATCACTACACCCATGCCTCTACTTCAGTTTCATATGCACTTTATTAATGTAAATAACATACTGACACACGCAGTGCAATGTCCTCCGAGGAGACATTCAAGGATTTTTGTGCAGTGCACAGTAATCATATCTTATAATACTGTGAATGTAAATACTCTATCAGTCTGCTGGAAATGTAGTTTGACTTGCATGAGAAAGAAATGGATACTGAGTGAAAAGACAGATATAGAATATGCAGCTGTGTGTTGTAAGGTCACACAAAAAATCTTTTATGTGTGATAACACGAGAGCGTATGTGAGACTGGAATGTTGACGTCCCACGAAAAGAGTCTATGAGGTGACTCTATACATGAACAGTATATAGTAGATAGGTGAAATTTATCAAAAATGTCAGTATATTGTAGACAGGGAAATGTATCAAAAATGTCGCCTATCTTTGTTGCAAACTTTATTTCGTCTACCTCAAATATCTTTTGCAAAAGAAGCAAAAATATCTGGCACAAACAAATAACATCACCGCACTTGCAAAACGTTCTCTAGCATCGTCCACATTTGGTGTAAAATAATTGAATTTATTGTCTAGTTCTGTTGTTGTGAGTGTGTTTCATAGTGCGTTACTTACAGGCATAGTCTGTCCACCATGCAAGCTGTTGATGGCGGCCTGCGCCTCTGCGTGGCTTGAGAACTTGACAAAGGCACAGCCTGTATACAAAGAAAAAGGGAGAAATAGAAGGGAGGGGGCACAGCATCAGGGAGGTGGTCTTGAAAATGGCAAGGCAACACCATTCATTACCATTGTTTTCATGTTATCTGGTTTGCAAATATATCCTGCCATTTGTGTGTTCGGTGCATAACTCTGAATAAATCAGTCTAATTGTGGCAAAGGCATTAGCGGCTTGGAGCATTCTTTCCGTCGCCCATTTCTAATTCCAGCCCCTCCAGTTCGGAGCATGCAGCCAAGGCATTTGCTATCCTGACTTGTTTGTGATTATTAATCTGTTTAATATTTACACATTGTGATTTGTGTGCAGTCACTCATAAAAGAGATTATGATGACAAAGGAATGGTTTTATAATCTGCCTATCTAACCGAATCTTGCGCACATAATTTCAGATAGAGCGGTGGGGGCTTTGCTCAAGAGGCATTCAAATCGTCTTAAATCTGTTGTGTAGTTAATGCACAAAAGGAAAAGTCAACATAAAAAGTTGGCCGGAAGAAAAGGGAACGGGTGTCGGCAGCGGAGCCTCACTGCATTAACATTTCAAATGATATTAAAAAAGATTCAAGTACATAATATTAATGCACAATATGTACTTTTGAAGCTTACACATCCTTACCACATGATTAAACAGTGTAGCAGGTTAGGAGAGGCACTAAACGACTACATGAAGAGAAAGCTAGTGAACTGAATTACAGGGGCACTGAAATGTGGTAATTTTCCAAAAGCCATTAAATTAAATTAAACAGGAACTATTTCTCTAAGCTTTATGGTCGTCATAGACTGCAAGAGTTATTTTGTAATGTCCTATTCTTATCCTTGCCTTCAGGTATCTCGTGTTTTAAGTCAAGAGATACCTAATTAACAAACTTGTGGATTAATTCTGCCCCTTTTCATTAATCGAGTGGCCCTCATGTCCCATAATCAGACTTCTCCCGAGTTCAATGTGTGGTTTTATACATTTATCTCTGCGTTCCCAGAGGTGTGGTGATGATTCATTTAAATTACAAACACTGATAGGTAGGCTCAGGAGATGTTTTTGGCAGCAATACATTCACTCCTGCATCTCAAGTCTCTTATTTCTTCGCAAAAATTTCAAATTGAACTCAAGGACAAATGGTATGTGCACATCAGTGGAGGACAGATTCTACCTCTACCCGAGGCTTGCCATGCTCTATGCTGCTGCACAGTACATGGTAAGTATTTTAAACTGCCGTGTTTCGCAATATGGTGAGTCGTAAATGCCATGTGTTTTCTGTACTGTCCTTAAAGCAGTGTAAATGTACAGAGGCAAGCGGAAAATCAAAGAAACCGTGGGTATTTTCTGACAGCACCTAAGCACCCTTCACCTTTAATTGAACATCCCTCCTGAAAGGTCTTAATTTGTTTATCAGCTCACTGTTTGCATTTTACTGTAACCCTGTCTTTGAGGGAGTAAATGCATTTAATCTTTCTAGTTGAAATTATAAGGAGCAGTTTGTTGTGGTGACATAACCTCTTGTAGCAAAAAAAACTTTGGGGTTTTGTGAGGCATGATAACTTGCTGATAGTTCAGTAACAAGGCCATCTGCTATAGAGTCCCAGTGACCCCAGCAGCTCACACCAACCAGAAAGACATTCAATACAGCAGTTCACACCATTGATGACCACGTCATGTCAAACATACAATGTCCTCAAAGAAACAGTGCTCTAGCCTTGATTCTCCTGACCTAAAAAAAAGTGTAGGGACACGGAGCACAACATCTCAAAAGAATTTTAAGTGCTACAGCCTCATAAATTATAGTGCATATTTGAGTTTTTGAATTTGATGGCTCAGAATGAGTTTGGGGGGAAGAAGGAAAAAGAAAGATTGTATTGCTTTCAAGCGAGAGGATCTGCGCTGCCTTTTGAATTCCCGGGGTAATAATATGTATGCATGAATTCCATCCCAGTGGATGGGTGACATTTATAACACAACTTAATTATAGACCTAAAAGCCATCTCTCTATTATTCCTGACAACTCGGGGCTCTATTCAACTCTGGCAGCAAGTGTTGCACTTTGAAAGTACTTTGAGGAGCTGCGCCAAAGAGAGATGGATGTTAAACTTCTCGGCCTTTTTTATTGGGTGAAGAGGGGTGCTGAAAAGCCTCTGAGTAGCATAAATTTACATCAACAGGGGACAAAGCCTCCATCATGGAACAGATAGCACTGTCAATTTCAAGGTCTGTCTCATTCAAATTACAGAGACCTCATCCCAAGCGAGGCAGCTGGCAAAATAATTTACCGTAAAATCTCGTCATGATTGCATAGGACTGTTGCACAGTGAGTGATTGGACCAAATACCTATAAACTATATGACACCTTTGCCTCATGGAAGCATTCATAGTTAACATAACTTCACAGTTTTCCATTTTGTAGCGGTGCAACTTGAGGAAAAGCCAATGATTGAGCCAGTGATAATAGAGACAAATACCAACACAGGAAACATATGGCATGTGAAGAGAGGAGAAACAGAGAGGAGTTGAAGAGTCTGGTGCAGGAGGGTGAAAAGGAGTGGAAGTACGAATGAGAGAGAAAGCTCGCTCCTCTCTGTAACAGCGGCAGCACCGGCCTTATTTCATTTTATGTGCTGTCAGTCAGCTTGAGGCGTCTGAGTCGACAGGAAGAGAGGGAGCTGGAGAGGCAGGGAGTCGCAGTGAAAGAGGAAACGAGCCAGGGTAGAAACGTGGGTGGGCTGGTGAGGTGACACGGAGCAATGCGTCCAAGATCAAGAGCGAGGGGAACGGATGCAGACACAGATAGGTGAGCGGTTCAGTAAAACCAGTCTTTCTCTTTGGTCTACTCAGCGGGATCACACATTACCAACCTCTCTCCCTTGCCCTCTCACACATTCTCCTCAGCCATTCATATGCTCCCTATAGGAGAATGATTCACAGTCAACACAAGAGAAAGAATGATCGAGGTTTCCGAGCAATATCAATGGTGTTCTTCCTCCAAATATGTCTGCGAAACAGGGACCCATCACAGGATGATTCTGGAGTAGCACCCTCGGAACAATCCCACCTACAGCGTACTTTTCGCAACCACCTTTCCTCTGAACATGCTCTACTTACTAAATAGCACGTGAGCCAAATGCATAACGCAATGCCTGAATTCATGCAAATCTGCGGCACAGTGAGTGACAGCAGCAAAACCCACAGCCTGACTGCTTTTTTACAGTAAAGACGTTATCGTCCAATGGTGTCTCAGGGGAGGGATGACAGGAATGTGGGAAACAAACATGATTACACCCGTACGTTTTTCAGATAACAGGAAAAGGAGAAGGGGGGAAGAGAGGGGAGAGGGGAGCAGAAAGACAAGGTGTTGAGTACAAGCCCAGTTGGGAAGAGCTGCTTTGATGAAGTAAGAGGGGGAAAAAGTTTGGAAGGGGAAAGAGAGTGAGAGGTTAAGTGGAAGAGTGGAAAGTGGGTGGAAGCAGGTGCCGGAGCGCGGTGACAATATGGTATGAAAGAAATGTGAGCGAGACACATAAGTGATGGTGGGAAAAAAAGCGGAATGCTGACAAAGAGGATGAGTTGTTTTAGAAGAGCAGAGTGGATCGCAGACGATGTCAAAGAGTTTATAGGCAGAAATGTAAAAAAATCAGACGTTTACAGACAGAAAGAGGATGCAGAGACAGACGGGGCAAAAAAAATGGAGGAGAGTGGCAGGTGTGTGGGCTCTGACCCTTGCTGGCCCCATCAGGCCCTCGCAGGACAGTGCACTCCTCGATCTGGCCGAAGGTCTCGAACAGCCGCCGGACATCGTCCTCGCTCTGCTGCTTGCCGAGCATTCCCACGAACAGCTTCCTGTCTTCTGGATGGGAAGAGGGGAAGAGGGTGGAGGGTGGAGGGAAGGAGGGTGGAAGAGGGGGAGAGAACAGACAATGCTACAGCTGATGGCACCGTTCTGCTGAGCTGAGAGGAACTTGCAACTCAACACCCCCCCCCCGCATTTCCTTTTATCAGTAGTCTGCTCTGTTGAGCCTACACCGCTGCTGCTGCTGCTGTGGTTGTTATTGTAATTGTTGATCTTACTGTTGTGTGGTGTGCCACCCCACGCTGGCATGAGGGTAAGATATATCCCTGTTTCGAGGGCGCTATTCAAGTCTGCCACAGTGATTTGTGATACAGAGGATGTTTTGAGCGCTTTGGGTCTCAGGGAGAGGTAGAAAGAGAGTGAGGATGTTTTGCTCGGTTTGACAAACTGTTGGATTGTCTGGATGCTTAAGTCACTAAGTTGAAAGACAACATGGAGCCAGAACATGGTATTTCTCAGCAACAAGGCAGAATGAATTGGTATAAGCAGGAGCAAACTGTGTCAGAGGTGTTTTCTGAGGGGCAATGGATAATTTCCAAAAGGACGTTTAAAGGTTTTCTCTATTAAACGTCAACACTTTTAATCAAATGATGAAACTAAGAAAAGTTACCAATGATCAGTCAGTGTAGAATGGTTTCTTATTATACTCCATTTTCTGTCGACTTTAATATGTAAAAAATGTTGTTTGGAGACAAAGCTCAGGACACTCACATTTCTTGAGTATGAAAAATTGTGGGGAATAGAAAAATACTGGAAAAATAAAAAATGCGTTACCTTTTTTACAAAATGAATATGATTCTGTGCACTGTGCATTATTTAACTTGTCAGCTGAAGTTGGTTGTGGATTATTATCGGCCAAAGTTCTGCAGATTTGTATTTGTTAAACTCCAATTACAACAAATAAAAACTAGAATTTGCACAGTGCAATTCAGAGAAGTAATTTGTCTCCCCACATGAACACACTGCAGAATTCTGTATATGTTGTTTTCAAAATTAAGCAGTGAATTGTTTTTTATCTGCCCAATTTAACAGTTACAATCACCAAGACTTTGGCAAGACCTTTTACTTCCTCCACAGCCCAGTGAAGGAGAATGTTTTAAGCATTGGGAAAAACACCATTATCACGAAAGCCACAAGGTCTGGTTCTCAAAACTAGAATGACAAAGTATCTTAAATATAATATTATTCAATATTGAAATCAATGACCCATGAAAATATCCCCAACTGACATCTCTAAGGTCATGGGCGAGTGGTGGAGGAGAGTGAGAAAGCACTAAATATTGGCAAAAATCTAGCATGACTTTAAAATCTGGTCTGACACTGAGCACTGATTTTCCCAATTACCCAACCACAAGCCAAGACCTACGTTTGAAGGGCAGCTCCACCTACGCTAATGTCTTCACTGCTACTGTATGTCATAGTTGCTGCAGAGCTCCAGAGGGGGGCACTCTGGCTCAAACGTATGGGCTCCATACTATTACATTTTTGGCAAGTCAGAAGGCTGGATTTGTATAATTAATCTTCCCAGCGCTCTGGCCTTAGACAGAGAATTCATCTTCTTTACATCTTTTACATTATGCATCCCCTATTCTGCGGTGTTGTGGAATGAAATGGCTACGAGAGCCCTTCGCCAGAACTGATGGAAAGTGGCAGGAAGAGGAAGAAGAGTTTATTGGAAATGACACTGTTGATCCTTAGTGTGAGTCATTTGACTGGTCTGGAGCGGGTGAGGGGGCAGGGAGGAACGGAGGGCGAGAGCGTCACCTGGGCCTCGACAGATGTGACGCCTCCTGTACCTGCCAGGCCCCATTAGACGCAGCTGTTCTAAAAATAAAGCACCAGGGCTTCCTTTTTGCGGCGGGCTGGTCGGATCCTGTTCCATTCCTGTAAAGTTCAAATGAGACACGTGCCTGCTACTCGCTTGGCCACATAAATGAGCACCTGCATAATCAATAGGGCCACGCTGCCTGGTTTGTACTGCTGGTGCTGGAGCTGTGGTGTCATTACGTGTTGCTGTACTCACACCTCACACAGCAGGACTTCTTAAAACCACCAGCTGAGCCTATGCTCATTATAGTCCCTTCTCCTATTGAGCTCCAGGGCTGGAAGGGAGCGCGAACCATGTAGAGGTCGCCTTATAGAGAGCTACTTTCTGTGTACTGCCAGCTGGGATTTACCGAAGGCCAGTGGTGGAGGAAGTACAAGTACCAAGGAAAATATATACTTAAGTAAAAGTACTACATCAACAATGGTACTTAAGTAAAAGTAACAAGTACTTACTTTTAAATATTAAAAGTAAAAGTACTCACGCAATGGGTTGTCTCTCAATGTCTAGGCTGTGACATTTTGGTAAAGAATGCATATATAGCTTCTGGTAATACTCATGCCTCTACAGATGTCACTACTAGTAATAATTATAACCAACAACATTTGTTTATTGGTAAGGTTGGTGTGATTATTGTGCTTACACTCTGTAACACTGTTCATACTCTATCTTACAATTCCGTGGATGACAAGTTATCTACCAGGGATTATCTGCAAAGTTAATAGCATTAAGCCAAACCAATAAAGACAACATGTTATATCTTTAAATCTTTTATTTAATTGTAAACGTGTAAAAAATGGAAATAGGAACATGAAAAACAACTGTAAAACTGGTCAGAACAAGGCAGATCGTAGAATAAGAAATTAAAAATGACGGACCTTGAAATAAAAATTTGATCATTGGTCAGGCAGCCAAAATATTCATCTTCTGAATATTTTGCAATGGTTTAGACAAAGTAAAAATACTTTGTTACATTCCACCACTGTCAAAGGCTGACAGAAGGACAGACATCTAGCTGGATATTGAGCATCAGTGGATGAGTTGAGAAGCTGTAAAGTCAGCCCTGAACAAGTGTTGGAGAGAAATGAGTCTGACTCCTCTCAGTGGCAGCAAAGGTGAACCAGTCAGCCCGTTCCGAGCATGGGACTTTGTCTTGATAGCACCACCCTCTATCTTTCAGATTTTCACTGAGGTGTCACTGTTACAACTTCAACGGGCAGAGTGGAGCTTTACAGGCCTCCTGCAGCGTGTTAATGTTTTGGGACAAAAGTCTCATCTTGGTCCTGGCCCGGGGAGATCTAATGGCGGCTTTACAAGGCTAATTAACAAGCCATGAGCGAGGTAATGAACTTTCCAAATGTGCTGGCAAACGCAAAAATAAATTACACCCCAGTGAAGGAATTAAAGGAAGTGTGAGTGTACTTGGGAGCCTTCCTTTGGGAGAGCAACAGTGAGAAAATGAATTTGGAGCTGCTATCTTTTCATTGCCTGACCTAAGAGTGTCTCAGTTGGCCCTCTGCAAGCCCCGGCCAGAGTATAGATTGCTATTAATTAGTCCACTTTGCACCTGTCTCCAAAATAGCTCTTATTGGATTCCACAAGTTCCTGCTCATCTCCTATGGCCACTTGTGAGCTTTAAATTGGCATTTTATAAATATGAATAAATATTGTGTAGTGCCGCCTCTGTAAAAGAAGATGACTCCATGACGCCAAAGAGTTATCCATTAAAAGTGTGGAGTGGAGGGAAAAAATAATAGCCATCACCTCGAGTACACTCATGTACATTAAGAGGGGTGAGAGCTTTCCAATGGAGCTGACTGAGGAGTCATAGAAGTATGACAAAACTCACTGAGCCTACAGTTTGACCTTTGTGCTTAATCTCTCATTGAGAAAGGCTCGTCTGATCCCTCTAACGGAGCTGAGCCACACAGCTGGGGAAAAAGTGAGCTCTACAGCACTTCTCTGCTCTACTCTGAAGAGACCTCTGTAAGCTTCTTTTTAAACCTCGTCACTACTTTGAAATAATAACGTGCGTGCATGGTAGTTAGAAAGCCTGGTTACGTAATGCTGAATTCATGGTGTCGCTGCATGATCAAACACCATTAGTTAATCCATGTATTTCCCTATATAATACCTCTGCAATGACTTTAAAATGAAGTAAACCGATTCAAGGATATATATATTTATATTTAAATTGAAGCCTGGCCCATATTGCAATATGGGCCATGCTTCAGCTATATGCTTACTTTCTCCCACACTCAGACACGTCACACAAACATCTTTTTGTTCCCCTCCAACCTTTCCTCTCCCGAGTGAAGGTGGGAGCAATCGAGTGGAAAATGGTTCCATGTCAGTCTCAAGCTATGTCCAAACTGAGGTGGCATGTGGACAGCCCCGTTTTATAAATGCAAATAAAAAGATCAAAAAAGTTATCAAAACACTACTGACATCTGACAATTGCTTGTCTCAGGAAGCCTTTTCATTTCAGTGCCCGGTATATTAAAAATTAATGGATTTTGCACAGACGCCATATGCTGTCAAGATTGATGCTTGTCTCCCCGGAATAAAGTGCTACTTGTGTTGTTGGCTGCAGTATATGCATATATAGTGTACTTTTTTCCATCCCCTATTTTCTTTTTGTCTATCTATTACTCAGTCACTAGCTCTCTCTATATTCTCTACTGCCATCCCTTTGCCCTGCTCTTTCTCTCCAGGCATGACATTTGTTGCTGTGAAGTCTACTTTTCAAAATGTTCTGCTTTTGTTTGCCAATAATGGGGATAATCTCTTTAAATTATTACTCTCCTACTCGTGTGTGGGGGTAAATATTTCTTTTTTTACCCTTTTTTTTTTCAGGAATCTATCACTTATTGCCTGCTGGCAGTAGTCAGGGAAGCTTGGTAGTAGTAAGTGTTCAGAAAGCATGGACAGCTGCATCCAACAATAAAAGATGCCTGCTAGGCCACTGGGTGCATTTCAAATGCAGAGTAATGTTCCAGGCAGCACAACAGAGGAGTTGCTCCTCTTATGGACTCATTAGAAAAACCTGACGCTGGTGCACTGCTGCCTGGGAGGCCCGCCACCAGATACGCTCACACATGTACATGTAGGCGTACAGACTGGATGTACACAGTAGTTGGAATGGCTTCTTGTTATTAAGTTAGACTTTGTTTTTCATCATCTACTATATTTCCCCTGTGGTGAGGATGGAATAGGACTCTGTTTGACATCAGAAAGTCCTATTTGCTTTTGGAATAGGCGTTTTAGATAATGAGCATGAGATATTTGCATCATGAAGAGAAAAAAAAAAAACTATAATATCCACATCTTTGAATTAGTGAAGTTTTGCTGTGGTCACAAAACTGGCATTCCTAAAAGAATGGACTTAATCTCCCTTTACCAATAACTTGAGAATAATTTATCTACTGCAAGCCTCATTTAGTCACAGGAAACTTGTTTCCGTAAGGAAATAGTGCTGAAATCCATAAATTAATTGATTAATCATTTGTTTAACAAGCAATCACTTCCAAAACTAAATAATAGGGTAGTTATTATAGTAGTATGGAAACAATTATTTGCTTTAATGGTAATGAATGATAAAAATGACTGAAAGGTATGAATGGCTTTCCAAATAGAGTATACAGAAACTACATCAATAAAAATAAAGGCATTTATCTCAAAATAAAAAGTGGCTGATGTGTAACTGTGAGTCAACCTAAAAAATTGTGCTCCATCTTTTCTTAGAATGGGAATTGGTAAAGAGAAAGAATACCTGTTTCAGGGCTGGGTTAGCTATAATTCATGCTGTAATTATTATAGCATGAAAAAGCATGATTTTAAAACACCTTTTAAATCATACTTATTTAGAACAGATGCAAAAATGGATGACAATCATTTTATTATATACTCTTGATAACACCATGGCTTGATATATACTATTTATAAGGGTTACTGAATAATGAAACTGTCTTTTTTTTTTTCTTAAATGGTGTAATTGTTTTTATAAAAAAAATGCTCAAACTTGATGTATAATTCAGTGTTAATATGCAGGGTTCAGCTACAGTGTTAAAGCAGCTAATGTAGAAAGTGTAAAATAATGTAGTGAGATAATTGTAAAACAAGATTCATGACGTATGTTCAGCTCTACTTCTCAAACCCCAAGCATTCCCTTTGCCTTTACGCTTCAAATCCCAACGCTTAATAAGCCCCATTCTACATCGAACTCATGTTTAGTTCCTACCCAGCTAACAGAAGTAATTAGACCTCATCCCTGTAAAAATGCTGTGCAGCCACACGCTAAACCTTTCTGCTGCTGGTCCCAATCTGATGTATGCAAGTGGATTATCCCGTATAGTGAGGTGGTAAATGGAATAATCAGAGGAGAACAAATATTCAAATTGTCAGTGTATCAGGCACGATGAGGGGATACAGGCTTTGTGTTTGTAAATGCATTACTCATACGTCTAGAGCTATCACATCCATTTACCCAAGGGAGAAGGGGGGGGGGGGGGGGGGGTCTTTCAACCTTCTGGTATGCATGAACAAAACCTAACACAGAACTACTGAGGAAACATGTAAAAGAGTTCCTGTTGCGGCTTTTCTCAGGATTATTTAACAGGGCTTTTTTTCTACATTGGAAACTAGAGATGTTCTAATTCCAATACCAGCATTGGAATTGCCTCTGATACTCACGAAAATGTTCGCTCAGGCATCGGCATATATTTCTTTAACTAAATATAATCGTTTTATCTAAATGCACTGATATCGGATCTGTACTCTGTATCGACCGATATGCAAAGTCCAGGTGTTGGAATTGGTAATAGGAAAGAAGCAATTGTACCAAAAAATCCCTATTATGGAAACATCATCTCTAATGGCTAGGCTCATCAAAATGAGCTATTTAAATTAATATGCGGTAATGGTCTGTGTTAGACACCCCTGAATCCTTTTGTCGGTCCATGTGTATCTATGTCGCAGTGCGTGTCAGTGTATTTCCAACACACGCGTATCAATTGCTGCCAGGGTTCCTCTTAACTTTTCAGAGTTTTGCACCACCGAGTCCAGAGGCACGGAGGGATCTTTTGGCTTCATTTGCATGTAAAGTGAAGCGTGCACCTCTGTGGGCGTGAGGTGCCTCCAGACAGTCCCTCCCCTGTGGCCTGCCAGACTGAGCCAGCCAGCAGCCCTCACTCTTCCCTACCTGCTGGGGTGGGGCATGACAGCACAGTGCACAACATTACAAGGTCCTGTCAATCTCTCCACTGCCCGCCTGGGGTCAACCTTCTGAAGAGCAGCAGGTTGGCAAGGACAAACACGACCCATTCACAATGACTCCCCTCTGCCAGACAGACAAAAGGCATGGACAAGATATTAAAAAAGGCTCACACAGGGCGGCTGACTTTCAAATGCAGGGATTGCAATGCTGCTGGCACTGTATAAGTATCCAATAAAACAAAATAGGCGAGCTAATAAACAAGTAGACTAGCATAAGAAGTCTGGACAAATGCACTGTGAGTGGCACACTGTGAAGAAGGCGATGTTGATGGTGGTTGCTGGGCGTTTCAAGAGAGTGTTGAAACCATCTTATCAGAGTTAATAAAGGGAGAGGGTGTTGCGGGCTCACCCATCATCTCTCTTCTCATCAGTGTGGTCTCCAGTCTCTCAGCAGTCGCTAGAGGAGTGGGACCTGGCTCCAAGATTGTGTTTAGATAATGGCCATCTCCAATCATAGATAATCTGGCCCCATCTTTTCTTCACAGACACAGCGGCAGACAAGGTCAGGGGGAAAAAGATTCCTGGCGAGGCTAGGAGGAGATAGGGACGGGGCGGCTCTGAGATGATTTACTGCCGAGATTCACTCAGCTGCCTCCATCACCCTCCGTTAACTTTCTCATCCTGTCATCTCTACCACTCTCACTCTTTTTGTCTTCCATCTCTCACCCCTCTCGCATTCCTCCACGGGCCTTGTACAGAATCCCCACCTCTCTTTCTATCACTCGCTTCATCTCTTCCTTTGCACTGCAATACCAGTGAGGGAAAGACGGGGGGATAGAAGGATAGAAGGAAAACAACAGAGAAAAGGAGAGTATGACATGTCTTCTTTTCCTCTGTTCCCCTTGGATTGAGGCAGATTGCTTGAGTTTCAAGAGTATAAATAGTTGTTCTCTGTTCCTGCACTGACCACAGAGCCAGTGAGCAAAGGACCCATGACTCCATTGTGGCTCAGTATGTCTTAGTTGAATTCATTGTTTGATCGAACTGCTCAGAAACGAAGTGGTGCTGGAGCTCTTAAGATAAATACAGACATTGTGGGGAAGAGGTCAGTTGACTCAAGGAGCAAAAATAGATTTAAAGGCCGTTAAACACCCCTCCCATGCACCATTCTTTCTTGATAATCCAAGAAAAAAATAAAAATAAGCCATGAGTCATTCTGATAGACAGCCAGAGAATCAGCTCTGTAAGACACAATGGCTGCCGATTAGCAGGTTTTCTGTGGTGCCAGGCCCCCCTAGTCATTCTCTGAGCTCTGACCCTCACGTATCCCCAGGGAGAGGATGTCTCTCAGGGATCGTGAACAAAAGGAGGGCTACTGGAGTCTCCCAACAGAGTAATGGGCCCTAATGTCTTTGCTGGCATGTAATGGAGACCGCTTTACAAGTTCCCATGACAGATAATTGCTGACGTTGTAGTAGTGATAAATGTGAGGTGTAAATGTCCCAGTACAACCCTGGATTTGACCGTCCAGAATCCCCACTGGGATTGGTGCACCTGACTTCCTCATCGCTCCAAGGATGAATCCCTTTCAACTATCCCTCCTTAAGTCAGCCCTGGCTCGGCTGTCTATTTTCCTTTTAACCACAGGCCTTCATAGTAAATCTCATTTCAGTGTCAGCCGCGACGGTGGTTTACTTCCCAAGTCTGTCTGCTGACTTCCTGTTGCCATTAACGTTCAATATCTCTGTTGGGGTCTGTCTGCTTGGTCTTATTTCATTCTGTGCTTTGTCCTATCCTTTCCTCCCATATAGAAAGTTCATTTGACAGACAAGCAGGGGCTGTGCTTGCCTAAGAGCCCTCTGTATTTCATTCACACTGTCTGTTCATCTCCTTTCTCTTTCTACGAAAAAAAGAGTAGTAATTGATATTGGGACACATCCATCCTCCTCTCTTAAGCCCAGAGATCCAATTTATCTTGGTGAGAATGCCGATTGGCTCTCGCCCAGGCCTTGTCGGTCAGACTTTGCCTGTTTTCAGATGGCCGTTAATTAAAGTGCTGCCATGACAAAAAAAAGATCTACATCGGGGTGTGTGTGACAATAGAAATGGGCCATCTGATTCACACTTGACCACATAAATCAGCAAAGTGGCTCAGTCTAATCTGACCTAGGCAGTCTAAATCACCACTCTGAAATGCAAGCACTGGGCAGACACAGAGCGGTCCAATTAGATCCAATTCCAGCCATGTAAATCTTTGACTGGTTTAATCTGCATTAACCTCAGTGATGTTAGTCACAAATGGCTTCAGAATGATGTGGTAAATCACCATGCCAGTCAGACTAAAGATGGAGGGAGGAGGCAGCGCAAGAGCATCTGCACAGTGTCAAAGCAAAATCGCATAATTAATGTTATGACTGGTGCTTTTAAATGCACAGGATAACTTTCCAGTCTAATGTAACCAATTTAACTAATTTATACATATAAATAATGATACATATGTTAAAACTGTATTTCAATTGAATCGGACTAAAAGTCTTTCACCAAAAATCGAATAACCCTGAATCTTAATTAGTTCACTTTCAATTAAAATTTGAAATTGTACTGAGTTCAAGTTTTAATCTCAGTGTAATATTGTGATATTGAGCAGATAAGTAGGATTATTATCTTAAGGTTTTATTATATATTGTATATTATAGTTGATCCAAGTGTAATCCAAAAACAATTCCAAAAAGGAGGAAAAGGAAAATGACCTGCCCCTCAAATAACATCACGTGATACAAATCCGTTTTATGGGTTCCTTTCTTTTCACAAATCCCATAACAAATCAATTATATGAATATTTAATTGATACAAGATATAATAAATCATATTACTCAATAAACTATTACTGTTTTTTTACATAACAATCAGAAGCTAGATGTTTGGTAAGTTGAAAGGCCAATACTGTGGTAACATTGATCGACAGTCATTGATTTAAGAGTAGTGAAACCGGCTGTGCAAAAAGAAGCACAAAAAGCAGAAAGAAGTTTCAAACTCCTTAAATCATGACATGTCACACTTAGAAAGACTTGAACTGTCTCCTCCCTTTATTTAGAGACTAATACATGTATAAATGTATCTTTATAGTCCTTACATTGATATAAATTGATAGTATCTCCAGCATGATAGTCTGAGGTGTGTGTGTGTGTGTGTGTGTGTGTGTGTGTGTGTGTGTGTGTGTGTGTGTCTGTGCGCGCGCGCGCCACAGCCTCTACTGCAAGCAGACTTTACAATCACTCTGCGGAGATCCTTCGGCATTCGTGTCCATCCTCTCTCTCTCCATGTCTCTGTCTTGTCTTTGAACTGCTCCCAGTGACTGTGAACCTGAAACAGCCCCTCTGCTGGCACAGATGGGAAGTCAATAGAAGCAAGTGACCTATATTACAGGCTACTTTGCTAACTCCCAGTGTGTCTCCAGTGAGAGCAGAATGTTAAGGATTGCACGTGTGCTACTCAAGTGCATTCCTGTGTTTGCGTGCATGTGTTTGCGTGTTTTTGGGGGGGTGTGCAACAGAGACCAGGAGAAGGTTAATTACCTCCTCGTCCTTCGCTGTCGGCTGGCTTCACCTGGATGGGCCGGTTCATCTGGAGAGAGAAGGAGTAGAAGGGAAATACCTGGTTAGTACGCACCGATAGGAGCAACTGCTTCAATGTGTGAAGTGAGAAGAGAACAGGTGATACGTGGCAGTGTTCCTAGTGCTAGTGTTGTGAGTTTGTCGAGCTCTGTGGGCTTAACACAAAAATCAAACAGTGACAATGTCGTAAAAAAAGAGAAATATGTGCAGTGCTCCATGCCAGCGTGTTTAATTAATCCAGGGCACTGGCTCTAGAGATGCCTGAATTCCCCTCACAGTTCAGCAGAATTAGCACTTTTCAATGACGGAGCCACACTGGGTGTCAGATGGCACTTGGAGATTAATGCCATTACATCAGCCACTCCCAGCCCCACGGGGAAAGGTCCTTTCTGGCTGGCCCTTGCTCTTCCTGTCCCCTCCTGGCTCCAGACTCCCAGTCACCAGCGAACATTCTGCTCATCCTTGACCCACAGTAATTCCTCTTTCTCTGACTCCATCACTTCCACCTCTCTTGCCTCTCTATACACAGAATCTCTTTGGCAACTCACGACCAATGTCCCACTGGTGTGGTTAGCCAACCCCACCCTGCACCACCAAACAGCATATAGCTTTGAAACAGCTTGTGAAAGGTTAACAGTAGGGAATCGATAAACAACCTTTGAAGATCCATTTCATATTGAGGTGAAAGCAAAGAACCCTTTTAAAAACTGCCTGCCTTGAATACAACAAAAAATCTTTTTGCTCCCATGACAATGCTTTAAATTTTTTTTCTCACTTACCAGAGCGTTAATATGAAATCAGAAAAGACTAATTTTTGTACCTTATCTGAAACAGGTATGGTTTTCCATCTCACCTCTGTGAAATGAGTTTTAAGAGCGACCCTTGAAGAAGACCCTTGCTTATTGAGGCTAGCCACTTTTGTCATACTTGGCATTGTGGTCTTCTGGGTTCAGTGGGCATTGGGCCTATCTTTCTAACTAGGCCATGTGGACAGCTCCATCATGTGATTGCCAGTGAATGGCACACGGTACTGCCCACTCAGATCTGTCCGCTCCAGAAGCAAAGTGGGTGTTGGGCCCTCAGGCAACGCAGCACTTGACAGCAGTTGACATGAGCATGGACCATGGCCAAATATAGAACTAAGACTGGTGGACATGTATAGACAAGCGTATACATGGTGATACCCTGGGGACACAAAGTACTCAGCTGGCAATATGCTGTGACACTGGAACAAAGCTTTGAGAAATGACGGATGCATTACAAAGACAAGCACATGAAGCCGCACCGACACACAAACACACAGACAAACACACACACACACACACACACACTGATTCAGGGGAAATAGCATCCATACAATGGACCTGCAAATACATCTCCACACGTATATGCTAGCTGTAGTGTCTGAGGTAATAATACGTAAAAGCTTAGACAAATCAATCTACTGTTATTTGGTGCACAGCATTGACAGTGTGCAGATGCTAACTTACAAAATAAATCCTGTCAAATCACATCTTGCTTAACATAGTCTTCACGTTGCAATGTCGCAGGGTGCGTTGCTTTGTCAGAATGACCATCCTCCACATGCGCACAAATACAAAGGTCATATACTCAGTTTCTGCAGCTGTAAGTGTCAGATGAGATAAAGTAGCGCTGACAATGACGCTGACCTGCTGACGCACTGCCAGTCACTCTGAATAAACATCATCCATCAACACTAACAGCGCAACTCTGACATATTTGTCAATCCTTTAACTGTTATTACATTTAATTAAAAGGAAAGTAGAGGTGACTTACTTCTTTCAAGCCCAAACAAAAGGCTTGAAAGAGAAAATGTCCTTATGTTCTCAAGGGGGACCTTGATTCCAGATGTTTCTGCAGCTCTGTCTGGCTCACTGGCTCTGGGGGATGGAGTGAATATGGAGTCCTGTTGGGCTGTGTTTATAGTGTGAATCCAGACTTGAACCCGGTCTAATGATCTATCTGTTGATGACAGCCATCAATATTACACTGAATAGTATTTACACCTGAGTCTTGGGTAAAGTTCAGGTGCGGTGCAGCATTGATGTATGTTGCTGTGTGGTAGAGCATATTAAGGTCAGTTGGAGCATTCTAAGCAGTAAGTTAAGATGCTGTGCCTACACACATTACAAAAGTGTGTAATTGTGTGTGTTTGTGTGTGTTTGAGTGCAGCAGCTCCGGTCGGGGGCAGAATTTGTCTCGCATAAGAGGTTTAGGGTAGTCCCAAGATCCCTGCCCAGTGATCAGTCAACATCCAGGTCTTATTGCCAGTGATTGGTCAGGAGGCTTCATTAGTAGCCCCTGAGCCACTGCAGCAGCTAGAGTCATTAGACAACCCAAAAGTACACTTGGGGTTGCCAAGCAACCGAGCGGAGCTGACCGGCAGGCAGACGAGGTGAGCTGGCCGTCGGTCTGTGGGCTGTTGCACCAATTGGCACTCATTTCTTTCTTGTCCTTTTTTTCTTTTCTTGGTCCAAAGAGGTCAGAGTGAGAAGGGAGGAAGAAAAAAGATTTCTCAACTCCCAACTCCTGGCATGTCCCACTTTCATGTCCCTTTTTCAGTGACTGTGACAATGAGCTTTCAGTCGAGTCTGCTGTAACTTTTGCTCCATCTTCCTGCCAAATTATGAAGTTCAGCTCGTGGCCAGACTTCGGAGCTGTGAGTGGCGCACCTACCCATATGGCAGCAGTTATGTCGTCTGCTGCTCTGAGCTACTTTTATTGTGTGCTCTTTATATATTCTCTTGCGCTAACGGAGGGAATGTTTTTTACTCAAGTTTATTGCAAAGGAATCTTGATGTTGACTTTACTTGTACTACTTTACTCTCTCTCTCTCACTCTCTCTCTCACACACACACACACAGAGGCACAAAAAGTCTTGGGGCTCAATAACAGCAGGTGGCTTAGGTGACATTTTAATCCCTTATTACTGAGTGCAGGATTAGCCAACAGATCAAGGCAGAGTTAATTATATGAATTCATCAGAGGCTGGGCGAAGAGGCATCCCACTCTCCCCTAAGGCCAGGACCCACCCCCACCACAGCCACCACCTACCCTTTGCACAGACGTACATGCAGACACATCGAACGAGAGGGCAAGTGACATTCGGTCTGTCGGAGAAGCTACTTCCTTATTAGCATCGGAGCAGCAGAAAGCTAAGATAGCACATACAGTGGAGCCTCAAGAGATGCTGTGAGACAAATGACATCCACTACCTGTCCGTCGGGCCACAGCGGAATGAACTGCATAGACATCGGCGAGGAAGACTACATGCTTTTTCATCCTGTAGACGTGTGGCTGCCGAGGCTGAAAGGAGTTCAACACCACCCCCCCATCTTGCTTTATCTTTGTCTCTCTCTGCCCCTTTGGCCTCCAAAACCAATATGCTTCCCACCACAGCCCCTTAATGGGTTGATCAATGCTGACAAATAGGCAGCTCATGCTGTCTTGCCTAGGCTCTCTCAGCTCTGTGCCTGTGTGCTGCTGCACTTAGAGAGGCCATCTCTCTTTCTCCTCAGCTCTCCCCTTTTTCTATCTTTCTTTTTCTTTCCCTCACTTTTTTCCCCTCCTTCTATTTCCCCCTCTTTCATGCTCTACTTCCTTTATGTCTATACATTCATTTTTTCTTTGTTCTAATCTCCAGGGGTGAATCAATATTTCTCATTCTGTTATGATGAATAAAAGTCAGCTGAAGTCACGGACGAGTGGAGAACCAACAGTGTGGAAGAAAGAAACTTGCTCACAATTTCCAGCAAAGGACTTGTAAGTTTCAGAGCATTTAGCTGCGTTTGTGCGTTTTGTTTGTGCATGCTTTTGTTTGTGAGTGTGAGTGTGAGTGCATGCCTGCGTGCGTGCGTGCGTGCGTGCGTCTGTGTGTGTGTGTTCATGCATTCAAGTCCATATGTCTTTTGCCAGTGCATCTGATTGATAATAGTGCAGTGGAGGGGAAGAAAGACCAGGACACTTCTGGCCTTTGACCGCGTTTGACCATGCTGTGTAAATGTCACTGCTCACAAAGCAAGCAAGGAGAAATACTATCTATCAGAGCCTATAAATACAGAAAACTGTTCCCTCACAAGCACGACTGAGGGTGAGCACTGATACTCTTACCCCACTTTCACTGTAACTCTAATACTTTCTTGCTAGATGACTAGCATCCTGTGCAAAGATGAACTTCCTTCCAAAATCTGAATTGAGGAATAGATTACATAATAAATCAATTCAGTTCTGATCTGTAGATTTATAACATGTATCTCAGTTGGTAAGTTCTATTTAGTCTGCATGTGATCATCCAAATTTAGGATTATAACCTTTTGCTTGTTAGTAAAATTACACAAAATCAACAGATTACCATGACATTTGGGGGAAGGATGCGGCATGGGTCAGGAAAGAACCTGGTTGGATATAGAATTTTTTTTCATTCCATTAAACAAAGTGAGAAGAGGTGTTTTCAACATCCCAGATTTTCCATGGAATAATTCATGAATGTTGATTAGACATATTTAGAGGACTACTACTTATGAATGTGTGAAATTGGGGCCGTTCGATTGAATTGAAGGGGATTGTTGGGCCTTTTGTTGTTCTGGGTGCCATTCTTTTTATTTCATATTTTCCTTGTTTGGTAACATGAGCACAAACACACACAAACTCCTTTAAATGCTGCACAATAAATGTCAAGTCACTCAGAAAAACAGCCAAAGGAATAAGAAATAAAAATTGTAGGAACGCACACACACACATATTTATGAATTTGCAATGATCCCTGTAAGTGTCGTGTCATGTGCACTTGATGCACATTGAAGGCGTATCCGGGCGCACCTGCTATTTTTGTTCTTCAGTGAGCATCCACGCAGGGTGAAGGGGGGTATTAATAGGAGGCTCTGGTGATGAATCATTACCTTCTCAGCCAGTCACATTACTCATCTTGTAACTTTTAAACAGCTGTGCCAATCACAGTGACACATGAAGAATATGGCTCATGAAAAGAGGGGAAGAGTCTAGACCAGTTTGTCTAAATAGGAAAATATTCTTGCCCGGGTAAATGCAGAGGCAAACGCACAAATATACAGTGTCTTACGACAAACAGGGCTCTAAAGCCAAACAAAATCACCAATTTTGTTCTTACAATAAAGCATGGTTTTCTTGGGAAAGAGGTGTTTTGAATTTCTACAGTGAAACTCTCTCATTGTCTGATTTAGTTTTTTTAATTGAGGAAGTTAATGAAGTTAAACTAATTTAGTTCTGGCTTCATCCAAACAACAAATGTGCTATTCTGCCAAAACTGTGATTGAGCATAAGTCTCTTTTGAGCCCCGCAAAAACTGACAATTCCCTAAAATAAAAACTAGTACTCACATGACTTTCTCCGGAGAATTGTGGAAAAGTCGCCAAATTCAAAATTGAACTGAAACACTTACGCAAACATTTCTGTTTATCCACAGATACAGATCAACCTCTATTGTGATTTCAGAAAATTGGGAATTTAATGCAGGTTTCAAAATGCTTTGATTAAGAGGGTAATGCTACACTCAGCTCTTCCCTTATTGTAAGAATCATTTTTTATATGGATGAAGAGAGAAGATATTTTATATACTGGACTTAGTGGTTGTGAATCAATTCTGTTATGGTTTGCAAATAGTGAACATTTAAGTGATACCTATGTGCATTTGACAGTTGTATTTGAAGCTCTAACAGTGAAATTATACAAACAAATGAGTGATGAAGAAACAAGATAATTATTTCCTCTTTGCAGTTATTTCATCTGACTTCCTCTCGTTTCATCCCACACATCAAATACCGTTTGGTTTTTCCAAGTCGTCGGGTACTATTCTGTTGATAAGCCATCTATTGTTTGATGCCTCTCATTATCATTCTGTAGTTTCGCCGTCATCGAATTCATTGGAGCTGTTGATGCCATTTACAGCTTTTTAAGTGCTATAAAAGATATTTAATGCACACTGACTTTTCTTGAAGAGCCAATAAAGTCTGAAACAGGGGAACCTCATTCCTAAAGGAGATGTTCAGAGAGAGCCTGACCTTTACCCATTACAGAATCACAATACATGTAAATGCCCTGACCTCTGTGAAGTGTCTCTAGAGGTTTAGGAAGCATTTGAATGGATTTGGCATTTCTGTCAATACTAACTAAGAGCGTGTGTATTAACAGAGTGCTTTCAGTTTATGTCATACTTAACCCACTGAAAGGAGAATAGTAAATACATACAAGACAAAATGTCTCGCTTGCAATGATATATTGTTTAGGTGATGTTATCTCTTATTTAATTTGAATAAAGGGGATTTTTCATTTTTTTTATACAATTATCGTACAATGATCCTGCTGGCGAGACCCAGAGATCCTGCCAGCCTGTGCTTTACCAGCCCATCACCAATCGCTCACATGTCAGGACATGCCTCATTTCTGTACAGAAAAAAAAACAGGTCCAGAGCAGCGCAGCGGGAACGAGTCTTTCTCTTAAATTGGTGTGCAAGTTCACAGCGGCTTTCCTGTGAGGCCAGCGAGTTGGGAGAGGTCGAGCCTGCCCCGTGTGTTGGGAGGAGACGGGTTATAGTCGGAGTGATCATACACTTGCCTGTCTCCCTTGAAAACACAGGGAGGAGGGCTGTGTCTGTCTCGCTGCGAGGAGGAGAAGAGGGAGAAGGGGTGCTGACAGCTCCGCAGAGGGTGGCTGGCGGTGAAACGCTGCCTATTTTTAGCTCTGAACCCAAGCTCCTATTTAAAGACCAGGTACTTTGGGTCGGGTCGGAAAGGGGAGGCGGGTAGCAGTGGCAAAAAAATTGTCTTATACGGCTGGAACAGTATTACCTGGGCTGATGCTGCAGTTTGTCGAAGATCATCTCTGTGCTTGTGTTTTGTCTCTGGATTCTCTGTTCCATTTTGTTCTTTTAATCATTGGGTTTTAATTTATCTTTGTAAATCTATGTTTTAGTCTCTGAACTGGTCCGTGTCACCCAGCCCTGTCTAGTCTGGTCCAACCCAACCTTGTCTTGGGGACCTCTCCACAGCCTACATTCATAATAGCCCAATCCCCCCTCCTATTTTTATTCTTACTCCACCGGCGCCCAGCAGGACTCCTCTTGAGGTGGGACAGTTTCAGACAGAGAGTGGATGAGGAATCGAGCCATCATGTTATCCTCTGCTCCATAAAGCCTCTGTTCTTCCTCTGAGTGTAGATGGATTGCTGTGCAGATCACTGCAACCAATGGGCAGCACACTACATTACATTTATTGCTCCCCCCACTCCCTCTTCCCCCCTCCCCATCGCCCTCCCTCTTCTTCCCTTGGATATGGGGTGGATGGAAAGAAGGGCAGGGGGAGTCGGGGATGGAGGTGCATCGGGGGAAGGAGGGGGTGACGATTCGACACAGTGAGACAAGACTAACAAATTAGTCAAAGTGACAGGGTGTTTTATGAGGTCTGCTCTTGTGAGGCGACTGCTGCTCTCCCCTCTTTCTCTGTCTCTCTCTCTCTTGCTCTGGGGCCGCAGGGACACCATACCAGGGCGGTGTGTGAGTGTGTGTGTGTGGTACATATTTGTGCATTTGAAATTGAGAGAAAAGCAGCAAAGGAAGTGGTGGGATATGGAAGGAGCAGCAAGCAATAGTAAGTTAGAGGAATAGAGTAGGAAGATATAATGAATACAGGAGGAGAGGCGCAGAGATCAAGAAAAAAGGCGGCAGAGTTTCAGCTTCGCTTTAAGTTTTCCTTTTCATTTCTCAAGCTATGATATAACAGCCACTCTTACGCATAAAGTTATCTTCAGTCTTAACATATTGAAGAGGGATATTGAAGTATTTATGAAGTACTTAATTATCTTTTCATGTAGAGCCTGTAAAGTACATTAATGTCCCCATGCATCTATGAAATAAGTGCACTTACTGTCCAGCATTTATTATCTATAACTTTGTGAAGTGATATTCAAACTGTCATGTAAACTCTTTTATAACTGGAGATTTTGGATGAGAAACTGTGAACTTGAAGATCTTTTCAAAAGCAAAACAATCCAAGTTAATAATAATGGACACAGTTCGCATAGAGGATAAAATGTCCACACTCGAGCCCTACACACAAACAAAACCCTAGAATGGGAATAGCAGCGAATAACCTGGTACCTCCCCGGGAGCATCTATCACTCCGCGCAGCCACAGTACAAATGTTTCTGAGTCGGGCCAGAAAAACAGCCAGAGTGGCTCACAGTACAAAGAGGAGTGGGAGAATAATAATAAGTGGAAGGTAATGACATGCCATGCATCTATCAGATTTATGAGAGTCTATGTCCTGCTCCGCTCCTCTCAAACACCCGCCGGCCGGGTCTGCGCCGCAGCCAGTACACACCACAGCGCTGGTGAGAGGAGTCAGAGGTGAGCAATCATAGAGCACAGAGCAAAGGCGAGAATGGAGCTGGACTCGCTCTGCTGTGGACAATGACAACATCCAGCAATCGGTGCTCTGAAGGCCCAGAGCACACACACATACACACTGACAAACAAACCAAAATGGCCTGCACAAATACAAAAGGAAACCCTGGAAAGTAAATATGGAACAGGTATAGAGTAGTATTTAAAGAAATTGCACACATGTAGCTCTACATTAAAATAAGATTTAAATAGTTGATATTAATTTGTGGCGGCCACTGTTAATGTTGTGGTGGTCAATCAATCGATCAATTTTATTTGTATAGTCCATATTCACAAATCACAATTTATCTCACAAGGCTTTAACAAGTTGTGACATCCTCTGTCCTTAACCCTCAACAAGAGTAAGTTGATGCCACGTGTAATGGAGAATATAAGAAAGATATGAGTATTTGCTGCATTGATTAGAATAAACAGTTTGTGGCATAATGGAAGGTAAATTAATTGACGGATTATTGTCAGTAATGGTCGAGTATCTGAGTCGAAATATTGGATATCAAGCAGTCTTGATGTAATCATAGTCCATGGTCAGCAGCCATCATGACAATAACTGTTGATGGCAACAAAAAAATCAGGGTATGGGAAACATTGAGAGGTGTGAAAATATGTTCGGTTCATTATGAAACTGTAACGGGTTAGGGGACGTCGGCTGAAGAGGTGGTCCTTCAATGTGGCCCAGAACTCACTTGTGTTCAGACAGCAAAAATGCATTCACATCCGCACTTAGAGCTGTCCACTTCTGACCTGATCAAAATGTTTTTCAAGGCTTGAACTGTGATACAAATTCAGTTGTTTGTTGCTGTCGTTTTTGCGATGTACGTATGGAGAAGTGTAGTTGTGGTGCTGCCACCAGAAAGTCTAAGAGTCAAATCAAATCATCAGTCCGAACCCGCTCAGTCAACTAGGATTCTTCAAGTTGAACCTTTATTTTTATTAGTAGCTGCAGAGTGAGTGCTCTTTAACAATGCTCTCTGGGGTAAAATCATTCCACTACGTCAAGTTGGCTTGACCACTTGGTCAAACAATCTATGACCCGGATCCAGGGTGAGTCTGAAGGAGAGCAGTCTTTGGCTTCCATTTGATATTCAGTGTCAGCAAATATTGTGCACATTTCCAAACCGTTTTCAGCGCAGTAGCGCACTTAAGCTTTGAGGGATGACTTGGCTTGATTACTATAATATGTTAACCAAGCTGTCGCTCTAAACATTCTGCTACCACATTTAGCAGTCTAATAAAGTGTTGCTTGAAAGTCTATTCTCTACATGAATCGATAATTGATAATATGCATATGGTGAACAGATTGTTTTTGTCTTTTACTAGATGGTTAAATTGCCTTGTTTAAAGTTTTAACATTTGTTGGGTCAGGGAAGTGGATGAGTTTGTTTTTGATTGGACTCACTAATAAAAAGCCACAGTATGAAGAGAAACAATATTTGTTATACAATTTAAATTTTCAAGAACAACAGTCATTGTAAGACTTAACAAAATTAAGTACTTAATTTGCTAGATATCACAATCATCATTTTCACATTACCATGAACACTCTGACACTGCAGATATTAATGTAATCTAATTGATGATCTTGTTGCACATGGACCCACAAATAAATGAATACTGATTTTAATAGGTTCGGGGTGAGATCTCAGGGCGTAGACCGACTGCTGATAATATGAGACACATATAACAAAATGTTTCATGCATGTGACTACACATACAAAAGAACAATAGATCACATACACACACACAAACACACACACAGGCCGCTGATAGTAATAAAAGGCACAACCATGAAAATGCTCATCAAACACACTCAAAAACACACAACCATAGTTAAATGGTTTCATAAATAGACACAGCAGAATGAACACGGAAATAAAATAATAATAATGATAATAAAACAGAAGATGTATTGTTGTAATGAGCATCAGAGGACTGTTATTATACACAGACACATGTGGATGACCAAGTAAATGCATACACACTAATACATACTTACTCACTTGCACACACATTCATGCACACATACACACACTCACAAGCTCAGATGCTTGCACCGAGATGCCTTTAGACACATAGCAGCAGTAACACACACACACACATACGCACACACGCAACCCTGCAAGTGTGTTCCAAGACACCATTAGCACAGAAGGCTGTTTGTGAAAATGATCACATCAATCGAAGTGATAGATAAAAGACTGGGAGCAATTGATAAAGTGCCACAATTATTTGGAAGATGAATGGCTGAATTTGCTTTTGAAATTGGACTGGATCTCAGTGCAATGGAACAGAACTCATCATCATCAATGAGTCTGCCATTAGATTGCTTTCTGTCACAACCCAATATCAACCCGGACAATTGGATCCATCTGCCGAATGGAATCAAATACACCTACTCACACGACATCAGTTGATGTATAGTGACCATGTGTGCTACATATTACATTGCAAATACACAATACATCACTGTATGTATGTTGTGTTGCGTGTGCCTTGGCATAGTGTTTTCTGTCACAGCACATGAGTATGCTCAATAGAATTGATTTGAGATACATTAAGGAAACACAAGTAGGACACCCAATGATGGCTAGCGATGCAAGGAGCAAAAAAAACAGAAAAAAAAAACAGAACACAACTACAAATGAACCCATCAGTTTATCTAATGTGTGTGAGATGATTGTAAAGGCATGTTTTAGTGTGAGTAGCCTGAGATAGATGTGCAGTTAAAGGTGGGCTGTAACAAGAGGAATCATTATCTCACACCACGCCGATTCCAGGAAATTCTTCTTTTATTATTATTATTTAAAGAATAGTTGTAACTAATAAAACTTGCACTATCGTAGCACATCATTTATTTAAGCCTATAATTCCTTTGGCTTTCGCAGTTATACGCCTCATAATGATGCATTGGTTAACACGGCCTGAATATTTGAGCCACATAAAAATGGTAATAGATTAAACCAGGGGAGTGTATGGGGCTGCAGTGTGTGTGTGAGCGTAGCTATCAGTAAAGAAGTATTACTGCAGCTTATACAGGCCTTAGCATACAGAGGCGAGGATGTCTCTGAAAGCACTGTATCTTCCCTGCATACACATGCACAGAGCATCAGAAGAGAGACAGACACCACAGGGGGTCGTAGGGAAACACACTAACTAATGCATTGTGCTCGGGGGGAGGCGACAGGGGTCTGACGATACACAGGAAATGTGTAAATAGGCTGCTGTTAAGGAAGAGGAAGGCTGAAGGATTGTTTACAGCCACAGATGTGCCCAGAGAAAAACATCTATACACCTCAAATCATCAGTCAGTCACCTTTTCCATCTTCTTTATTTGCAGTATCAATGGCAAATAGGGTGTCTAATTCACAGGCATTACAAGTTATATACACTTCTGATTCTACCTGAAAATCTGTGCGATGAAACATCGTGTGTACTCTATAACTGTGCACTATATAATGTATTGTTGCTCCATAATGTCCCACTTACAAAGAATGTTATGTTCTGTCTATCTGGTATATAGCTGTAAGGTACAGGCTGACAATGTCTGTCTAAATCAGTGACAGGCAAAGTTAACTGAAATGCAGTTTAAAATTTTTCCACCACAGACACACACAAATATAAAAACCCACACTGTTCCCGACATTTGCAATAAAATGAGCTTCTTTCTGCTTGTCTGTGAGGGAGTATGTGTACATTGCTTCTGTATATACCATTTTCTTTACTCTCATCATCTCTGTCAACCTCAGAGTGTGTGCCATCGCACAAACACATGAACATGCACACACACACAAACACGCACACACATTCACACAACTTGTTTCAGTATCCTGAGGGTGACTCTCATTGTCATAATGCATTCCCTTAACCCTTAACCTAACCCAAACAAAAACCTACCTTTAAACCTCCATTTGTGACCCCATGTTGATATGAGTCCCCGTTGGCTGGTGTGTATTCAGGTTGAAGTCCCCATAGGGAGATGAAAAAACATGCCCACAGTCTCTCTCTCTCTCTCTCTTTCTCAGTCATACATGAACACACACAGACATACATATGTGTATTCATGCATGTGCGTATGCATGCACTTGAAGCTTCACACACATTTACACACACTGTTTCTGTGCGGTAAGTGTCTGGGGGAGCTCTGCGGGGACCTGTGCTGTCAGAGAGCAGACCACAGAGTGTCCCTGGTCCCTGCTCCACCTGCTGTGACAGCTAATTAGGCCTGGCTACAAAGACTGTCCTGTCTGGGTGCTGGAGTGGGAGCCGGGGCATGGAATAGCAGGGCACGGCATTGGATGGCATGAGGATAGTGTGGCCAGCTGAAAAGGTGCCCTGCCATGTTGTCCAGGGACACGCTCAACCCGGGATCACCCCAAGACCACAGCGGTGAGTTCTCGTCTCCCTAAGGCTCCCCCTTCAGTCATTAATTACGCTCTCACACTTCTATTAGTCCTCCATTTAGGCTAATCAACAAGCCAGGCCCTCCACTGACATCATTAGCTCTCATAACAAGCAGCTGTATTTGGGGAGGGGCCCTTCAGAGCCGTTTGTGAACATTAACCCTTCCTCAGCAGTAATGAGCCGTCCTTATCTCGTGCTGCCCCTCAGGGCCTTTTGTCGTGCTCCTGTTGTCCAACACCCCCCAGCCTGTTCTTCTTGTGTGGTTGTCATTAGGAGACAGTAGCAGTTACAGCGCCAAAGCTGTGGTCGCTACAGGCAGACAAGGAAGCCTAAATAGCATGGCAGGAAGTTAACACAGCGAGGGGGGGTGCAATGTATTTTTGGGAGGGCTGGGGATCAAAGATGCTGAGGAAATGGGATGAGACAGGGCAGCCTGAGCCCTTTGGGTGTGTGTGTGTTTCTGTGTGCGACTCAAATTAGATATGAGGAGGGGAAGGAAACACAGGTTAGAGATGGTGTCAGTGAGCTCAGCCGTTTGCCAGGACCAGCAGGGAGCATGGGAAGAAGGAGAAGCCCCCTGAGCGACTGCCCAACCTCCTGAGGTTGGGCAGTAATATAACAAAAAACACTCACACTTGGGTAAATACCAGACAGAGCTAAATATTTGCTAGTTGTCCTCGAGGAATACACGTGTCCAACTCCTCAATGTGTGTTTTGACTTTGTGATTGTCACACTCACACCCATCCATATGTGAACACATCGTAAACCACACGTCATAACTTCAATGTGTGACTTTTGTGTTAGTGTTATCAAGCTGCTATCAGTCATCCTCCTTCTAGTGCCATCTTTCACATATATTCAAATCCCAACACAAGTCAAACTCATGTTATCTAACATGTGAATGTGTGTGTGTAGTTGACGCCACCTCCCTTACATATGTATGTTTACCAATATGTGACTCATAAGTCAGGCAAGACCCACAAATATGTGCACGGGTGTGAAAGCAGAAGATATCGTAGGCCCTGTTTACCTTGCATACTCGAGCACATACCAAACAAATCATCTAAATTTACCTTCAAGCTTAGCTGTGAAGTCTCCCTTTTGTTTGTCTTGTCTAACAGTGTGTTCACACAAATATATTTAAAGTTATTGGCAGTTACTGGCCTCTCATGAATCTGCCGTTCTGAGGGTGTGAGCATCCACTGCCCCAACTGGACGGCTGCTGTTGGCTCTTGACTGACTGGTGCTCCAACTGCGTCAGAGGACATAAAGCATAAAGTTGAGCTTTTTAAAGTTTTCCCTGTAGTACGGCTGAGTAACTTTCAGTCTGTGGAACTCAGCGTTGGGTAAAACGCTGCAAAGTCAGTGCTCGTTAAGGAATAGCTGTCCCAAATCAAAGTGCGAACCGCCCTAATGCCTGGTTTTCTGTAACTACTGCAGCTTGTATGAAAGCCAGGGACATTGTCAGTCTCAATGGCAATTAGGATGTTGTGGTCAAAGTTGTAACTTTCCAGCTCATCAAAAATATTTAAAACGACAGAGAGCATAACAAGATATCTCGATGTCATGTGGGTGAGTTTTTGGCGAGGCAGAGGCGGATTTAAACGCAATTGCACACGCATTAGCGGCAGGGAAATAGGAAGCAAGGCAAACTCTTGCAGTTCCCTCCATGTGCTTGGCAAGCAGCTGTTATTAGAATGGATGGGGCCTCGTGTTTGAATACTTCATCCATTGTTTAATACATCCATAGTAGCTAATCACCCGTGGAGTAGAGAGCAAAGACCTTAGCTATCGTAGCCAGCGTTACGAACCAAAGAGCACATTCCATAATTTACAAGATGAGAACCGTGGAGCACCGATGAAAATAAGCAGAAAGGGTTAGAAAAGTACAACAAAGCCAGAAAAAACTTCATAAGCTCATGTGCGTGGCTGCACATTGAGTCTGAAGGCACAATCCTAGCCAATTACTTCATCCCAAAAGCTTTCCTCACGGCAATGGTCAGCCCCGTCGGTTCTTTACTTATTAATCCCAGGCAGGCCTGCTGTATGGTTTCCTGATTGAGTGTTCATGATGAAAAATGTATGTTGTCGGATTTTCAACCTCTGTCTCGCTCACCTTCCTTGTTACCATTGCTGACCAGTAACTGGGTTTTCCAGTCTCCTAAACTGTAATTTAGAGGGGCATGCATGGGCTGCTGCTCTCTGAGGGCTGTTGAGGTTGAACTGTTTGAAACAAGGCTTGAATGTGGTTGTTCTTCGATGCTTTGAAAGCCATAAGTTGCAGTGCAATTTTGAGGTGCTAGAGACAATTAACATGTGCTATAGACAAACAAAGACTGCTTGTCTATACAAAGGCAGAAGAAAGAAACCGAAATACATTAGCTAGGTTTGTTTGTTTTGTGAGTCATTTGTTGGTTAAATTTTCTCATTTGCAAATCCCCAACAAACAACCATATGCGCACATTCAATCATGCCTGCACACATGTAATTTGTGTCAAGAGAGGTTTGGTATGAAAGGGGTTAACACACTATTTTCTACCTCTTATCTGTGCTTGTAAAAGGATAAGGAGAGGAAAAGTGAGAGAGAGCGCGGGAGCGAGAAAAATGCCATTTGGGGGGAGAGCCAAGTGGGTCTGCTAAACGAGTGGAGTCTTATGCAAATACATGCTAATTTATGCGCACAAGGCAGTGGCAGCGCCCGAGGCTGCTTTGATTGGCAGTTGCAGGTCTGTGTGTGCTGAGGAGGGACGCTTGGCTCCGGGTGCTTCTGTAAAGTTGGGCACGGCTGCCTCTCCATGTTCTACATGCTCTGGATCCACCGACTGCACACGTCTGTAGACTAACCACACCACCGGATGAGTCCCAGCAACCACCAGGGCTCCCATCCAAAATACTCTCCACACACCAAGAGCAAAGCTCAGCCAGCTCCAATTCCTCGATGGCTGGAAGCAGCCAGGGCATCATTATAAAATCAATGCCCCAGCTTCATAGTGTGTATGTGTGTGTGAGGGGAAGGGGCAGCATTATGGGCTTGTTTGTGTTGATTCTAGGGGGTGTTTCTGAGTGGCAGAGCAGCAGAGGCGCCGATTCAATGCTCTCCACGCTCACTAATGGGCTGACAGAGAGGCTCTAGGTCAGGGCCTCCCATTACTTCAGGAGGGAAACTCGCTAAATGAATAGGAACCCGCACCTAGCCACTACCCAGAGGAAATATAAATGCCATTTGTTTCTGTGGCATGGTGTTGTCATCCAGAGCTGTGGTACATCTTGATAATGTAAACATAAATTCCTGAATAAGGTGATGCCAGAGTAATTGGGTGGCTGCTATTTATCATTTTTTTGGCAGTTTTTTTATTTATTTTTTATTTGCAAGGCAGGAGGAGGAAAAACAAATTTAGCCTAGTGAGCATGAAGCCATTACTCTGTCTATTACTCATTCATACAGGCCCCTAGGCCAATAGAAAAACACTGGGAAATCACTAACATAAAATAGAATATATTGCCTAAAAATATTGTGCATTTTACACTACGTTATAAATATACTCTGCTGTGATGAGGTTTCTTGGAATGAAACAATGGAGACATTTCATTTTTGTTCACTCCTCTATAATAATATACAGTATATGCGTGATTGTACACAAGCATATGTGTTGTTAACATCTCATTCTAACACAAAACCATCCTTTGTACGCACAATACTGACCCCACCCCACCCTCACCCCCCCAGCTTTAACAGGTGCCAAAGCAGAGTGGGCATTTTCAAGGTCTGCAATTATACCCTCTGCAGAGTGTAGGCAGCAAAATTACTTGGTTGGCACCCCCAGCACCCCAATCTCACACTCGATGCACACCCCATCTCAATGGAAAATAAGGCAAAACAATTTAGACAGATCTGGAACAAACACAGCCAAACCTTTTGTTTGTCACACCTGGGGATCACAAATGGATTCTCGTCATACAGTAGATTGGAAATTTATGCTTATTTACTCTCTCATCGCTCTCTTTCCAAAATAACGCGGTCATTTTGCCAGCCATGAAGTGGTCCCCGCATCTGCCCGTGTTGTCTTCCCTCAACTAATCTCCCCTCTCCAGCTTTTGATGACACCAGAGACATGATGTGATGTTCCCTCATCACCCGTCACATGCTGCCCAGCGTAGGCTTTTTGAAATGGCACTCGTTCCTTGTGCATATTTCACCCTCCACCCCCGCTCGTCACTGTAGAGGCAATGAATAATACATCTTTTATTATATTATTGCAAGAGATTTGTAACACTTGAAACAGAATGCAATATGCAGTTTATCTCCATGCATGGCGAACACAAGGTGCTTCCGTGGCGTCTGTCTGTGTCACCAGGCGAGACGGGAGGAAAAGAGGAGAACAGAGGAAACAAGCTCGTGTGACTACTGACAGTCCATCAGCCTCCCGCAGCAATTATTCTCCCGGCTGAGGGGTTGGAGGCTGGTGACGGCCTTTGTGCGTGTCTACACTCAAACAAAGGACATGCCATTTTTAATGTGTCTATGTGCTCTGCATGTGTCACTTTTCAACACAGCATATGGTAACAGCAGCTCATGTCCTTGTATGTATGGTATCAACGGCAGCAGCCAAAACTGTGTAAGCCAATTCCGCTGTTATACTCGCCATATCGCACTATAATATCTGGTCTACACAACAAGGAAACAACTATAGAAATTATAACATCAATCCAACTCCATTAAAAACACAAGATCGTGACAGAAAAAGTTTGTCCTCACTTTCTCAGGCTTTTTGTTCAATCCACTAACCTTTCAAGACCTGGAAGTTACTACATTCATTCCCCATATTCTTCCGACCCGTGAAGAAAATCTGGCATTATTAAAATCCACCATTAATCATCAAGCGCCTTTGTTTTGCTGCCGTAACCGCGGTCCATTTTGAAATTTTATTTCCTGAAGTAGCGGGTCGAGAGCTGATGCCATTTTAAACGGAGTAATTGAAGTGGTACCTTTTTTCTGTTTTTTTTTACCCCCCTGTATGTGTGAGCAGCAGTGTTTGTCGTGTGCCTGCCTCGTCCTCTTAGAGACGGGAAGGGGTGAAAGTGTGCTGAAGGCCTGCAGAAAGCCCTCCAGCCTTTATCGTTTAATTTGACGAGGAGGCGTGAGGTGAGCTGGAAGAGGAAATGCGTCTCGCTGTTGCTGTACCACTTGAGAGCTCATTCACTGCCTGGGGCTATTGACCACACCGTGTCAGGCTCTATGCTCGAAACGCGTCCCCACACAACACTTAAATTGCATTTGGACCTTGGCTGGGGTGAGCAAATGCCTGGACAAAAATCAATGGGAGGATACAAGCCTCGGTGGACACGAGAAGGCGTTAGCTTACATTCCAGCTATTGATGAATGCCAGGTGCATTTCATCAAACAACTGTAGCTCACTGAGTTTTTGTTTACCGTACACATGCATAAGTAGAGATCGGGTAGCTTGGGTAGAGAGACTGCACTCAAATGAAAAGCCGGAGAATTATGGTCAGACATTAGTGTTTTCCTCTCGCTGATATCTCAACCTATATCTGGAGGGGTATGGGTTAAATGTTTAAAAAAAATAAAGTAGATGGATAAATAAACATTGTTTCCTGGCCTTGCTTCGCTGGTCTGTGACTAACTGGATAGCCATTAAGGTTTAAAAAAGCCAGAGTGTGAAACAGACTGGAACACATTGAGCTTCGGCTCAGCAGAATAGATTTTAATTTCCTTAATCAACTTCCTTATTCCTCCCTTTTTTTTCCAAGGAATTAATATAGATCAGTGTTAATGGGAGCCAAATAGGTGAGTGGCAGCATGTGGTGAGCAGGCTCAGTGGAGGAGAGCAGGCTTTTCTCCTTCACCAGGAGAAGCATCTGTTGCTCCCCTGCTCCAACACTATTTACAGATAGCTGCCATTATTTACGCCTGATGAGATTCTATCCAATTTACCAATCCTCCCTCTTCACAGAGACATGGACAACACGAGCGCTCTACAAGGAAACATTGCGGCGAGGCTTGTCAGCCGGCGCATGCAGTTTCCAATTCAGCATCGGCTGGAACGAGTGTGAAAATGATTTGTTGCTACGCAGCGACTGCAAAAGAAGGATTATTATTGACAGGTCTTTTTTCACGGGAGACGTTTTTTGACATGTCACAGTAGGAAAAGCACACGTGTAAATAATGAAATTAATTACTGGGACGCTGCCGTTATTAATGGGTTAGATGCTAGGGAACATCTGGGCCTTTCCTAGTGTGACAAGTCAAAATGTCTGCTATGAAAAAAACAGTCTATTTTTGGGGAAGGGAAATGGCGGTGCACAGACATTGGGACACATTCAAACTGATACACTGCTAATCACCAACCTTTCATTTCTAGCATTATCCCAAAAACATATGCTTGCTTTGGTCACCATTTAGCATTCAGGAGCGGAGGAAAAACTGAGGTGCCCCAGTTAAGAGACAATATGTATACTGAGATAAGAATGACACGATGCTCGTCGAGTAAAATTTTCTCCCAACCATGTAACTGCTTCACCCCCTCCACACATTATGTACATGTCTGCCTAACTGCTGTGCATAAACCTCAGACGAATCCTTGGAAAGTTTGATGTGCCAGCTTTCAGCTCTAGGCTAGGTGGGAGAGTGTTATTTTTCAAGTGAAATAACGCACTGTGAATAGTCTAAGCGAGTGACACTTTTGTGTGGATTTCTGAAATTATTCTTTTTCTCTAACTTCAGGGACAACAGCAATTTATTTATGCCTGTTTTTTATGTGTGTGTGGGTCTATGACGGTGTGGAAAAATACAAGAGCTGGTGAAAAAGAAGTGCCTGACACTGCTGAGAAAGGAACGAAACGAGTGAACAACAAAAGATGGAGAAGGAGAAAGTTACAAAGCTCAATGAGAATAAAATGAGGTGACACACAGTAAGAGATAAACTATTATATAAATATGAAACAAGGTATGTCGAAAGTACAAAAATATAGGAAAAAGAGGAGCAAATGAAGAGTGGGTAGGACACACCGAAAGAGAGAAACTTTAAGACAGGTTGGCTGTGGCGACAGAAACGATCTATGATTGCACTCCTCTTTGCAAATAACATATAGTGTCAGTTTTAGTCTTCTTCAAGCACCAGATGGATGGTTTTTTCCACATAAGGACAATTCAGATGTCAGGAGAAGAAAAAAGGATACAAAATTGTCAACTGTAAATAAATAAGTTGACTTTTCAAACGCTCTAAACTGTCATATCCCAACCCATCAGACTGGGAGGAGATTAAAACAAAACAAATATTTGGCTTTTACGGGGAGATGTGTACATTGTGGCGCTGTCATCCATCTGAATTGCCTCGAGAGATATCAACAAAATATGTGCCTCTACATCTAGTTTTTTCTTGCTTAGTTTTCTGTGGTGTTCCAGCATCTATACTTTGCTTGTGAGTAACCAAGATAGAGGCCAGCACCGGGTCGGGCAACCAGCAAACACATTGTGTAGTGGGTAAAAAATATATTAAGTATGATTTATTCATTTACAGGTGTTTGAATGGGTATAAATTAATAAACTTAGGCAGTCAGAAAAGGGAGCAGAAGTATGTTTTGTTTTTTATAAGCTTATATGAAACCTAGTCAGCCACATGGACTAGTTTATTGTGAAATCCTATGACATCATCTTTGACAAGTTAATTTCCTCTGAAATAATTGTCTCTTCTGACACCAAGCTAGCTAGTTCCTCAACATGGGCTCACGAGATGGCCATTGATGTTTGATGATTGTAAAAAGTCCTTCGATGTTTTAGCTTTTAAAGCCATATGCTTCTCAGCATGCCATCGCTATGGAAACACATTGACCACCACAACCAGAGGACAAGGCTGCCATAAACTTAAATTTGATATTAGTGACTGTATGTAGCATGTGTGTGTCGTCATTGGGTTATGGGTCATGTCTAACGTAATTTGTTAACAAGTCCAGATTTGACTTGGAGATGATTGCAGGTAACACGTTGGGGTTTAGTTCAGAGATCTGAATGTGCAGTGGCTTTGTAAAAAATTGATCAGTCCAAAACTACACCCACAAAGGGAGCAGCTTTATCACTGCTGTGATTTTTTTCTACTCTGTGCAGACAAAAGAAAAGATAGAGAAGTTGTGTAAAGTTACAGACTGTATTCCTTTTCCGCCTTTCACTATGCCTGTCACTCTGATGTCTGCCGTGCCTGTCACTGCAAAAGGAACCGAAAGGACAGAGCACACACACACACACACACACACACACACACTGCACATCTCTCCCCTTTTACCAGAGGATAACCCAGTGATGTTATACCCTTGCAGGGTGCAGCATCTATAAGCTCATTTTTTGTCTATTGAAGAAAAGCGTTCCACTCTGCTAGATTACGGTCAGGGGCGATTAAGATCTTTGCCTCATTGAAGCAGGGAACAGGGAAAAAAGGGACGTGCTCTCTGTGTAACTTAAAAAAAAAAAAGACAGAGGAGATAAAACAGATGAGATCCTTCTTTGACTCCAGAGCCCCGGGCCGCTCAGTGGGCGTGGCGATCCCAATGCATGAGCGGCATCATTGGTTTCTCTCTTTGAATGTCTCTGTCGTTCTCCTTGTCTCTTTTTTTTTGGATCTCTCTCCCAACTGAATTTCCTTGTCTCTCTCTCTCACCTTGCTACTCAAGGAAAAAATCCCATGTGTCCATCCTTCAGTGTGATCACTCAACACTCAGAATACCAGTGCACAGTGCAACATGTCATGATGTTGGATTTTGCAGATCGAATATGATATGAGCTCAGTCTGCTGTTGCACTCTATTGTAAGTCAGACTGGATAAGTGTGAGTGGTATGAATACAATTTGTCTTGTCCCTCTCAGACACATATTAAACAAGACTTCAAAACATCTGTATCCATATAGGTTACAACCCTGTTGAGCATACATTATAAAGGGAATGAGTATGATTTTTAGGTTGGTGGTGGTTTCTTTACGCAAAGATTGTGGGTAATTATGGTTAATAACATTTTCCCCACTTTATCTTTTCAACCGTATTGCCATCACTTTGTTGTCTAACTAGACCTGAACTCTTACGCTACGTATACCATGAATCAATTTCAAAAAGCAGATGAGTTACATTATAGAAAAAAATGAATAATCACTGAATATATTGGAGGTTAACTTTGTATTTCACAAAAGGTAGCAGTTGTCAGACCCTGGTCAAGATGCAGCCTGGTGAGAGTGGAAAAACTGAATAACATTTTTTAAGTTAAGGGTAAGAAAATTTGCAGCCTGTTTTTTTTGATCAAATTGATCCAGACGTGTTCAGAACCTGCTGCAACTTCAGTAAGTGATTTGAGTTGTCTGCAATCTGAATGTCAATTATTTAAAATCGCAAACCTCATACAGAGATGGAATCAGCCATCACGGCAAATTCTCCACCAACATCAACAAAGAGCGAGTAGACCTTCCCATAGAAGGTCTGCTGCCTTTTGAATGTCACTCCACTATTGAAAGTGCCCAAACTGATACCAATCAATCCAATACTTTTTTCCCATCAATTGCTCTGTGTGTCTTTTACTTTTGAAATTCAGCCCGATAGTTGGGTGGAATTTTCAATGTCAGGGTATTTAACCATCCATTAAACCAACATTTGTGGGCGGATCACATGGACCATCCATTTGTTTAAAAGGTTAAAACCCACTACTGCCGCCCCCTTTTCTGAAAGCCCCGTTTCTTGACTGCTGTCCTACACATAGAGGCAGGGTTTTGGTAAGCATTACATGTTCCAGGCACACTCTTGAAGAAAGGGAGAGATGGCAAGATAAAGGGTCTTTTTTCTGACTCCCACCCTCTGCTTGCCTTTTAATGACCAAACTGCAAAAATAATCATATTAAGTATTCAATTAGACTGGGGTCTGGTGTTAAATCTGGTGTTTCAGTTGTTTACTGTTTAGTTTAAAAATGAATGCAACAAAGTTCACAAGCCTACATTGTTCCAGATTTGGCGGGATTATGTCGGCTTTTTCTGAGAAAGAGGTTGGATTGCATCAATTGGGATCATCTCACAATATCGTCAGCTTTGCTTCTGATTTTAAGGAAAAACTGTTTCTTTGAGCAATGGAAGATTAAATGATGATTAAAAGATTAAAAGAATTTGACATTTTGTCACATTGCTTTCTCTGCTTGTCTCTAGCGCCTGCATACCCTTCGCTCCTCTCTCCAAACTCGAGCAGGGAATCGGCCATATGGCAAAGCATCCCCTTTTCTCCTGTGTGCTCTCCATTCCACCTCCCATTTCGACTCCTCACCCACAGCACACACCCTCATGCATACAGGAAAAGAGTAAACCACAGGGATGCTATTGGTCCCAGTACAATAGGGCATGGCAGGGTGGGTGACCACAGCAGATGTCTCTCCCTTTCCCTCTGTCTCACTGGCGGTGTGTGGTGTCGACCCTTGCCAGGGCACTAGTACGGGCACCATGGCGCTCCACGTTGACTAAAATCTATTCATACAGGAGTCATCCGTGGAGATAAAGCACCTCTGCGCTGTCGGCAGGACGGGGTCAGAGTTGGCTGGTAACGAGGAGCGGCAGCACAAGCGTAGGGCAGGCAATAAATCTTCCCTGTGTGCCAGCAGACCCGTGGACCTGCAACTCACAGGATGCTTTGTTTTTTAAATGAGCCGAGTTGACCTTAGTGGTGCATTAATGCACATTTCAGATGCAAAGACATTCTAGCCAGGAAAAAGGGAAATGCTGCTCCTGGCTATATAAAAGAGAGAACGGAGAGCGAGAGAGAGTTTACTGTTATGACTGTTCACCTTTTTACCCTGGCTGCAGAATTAATTTCAGCAGTTGAATGGTTACGCTGATGTTTGGCTGAAAGATACTGCCAGTGCAATGATCCTCAATAAAGAGCTATGAGCGCTTTACATGGGAAGAGACATTTGCCATTTGCAGTGGGAGGCCCATCGGATCAGTAGCTGAAGGCTTAGAGAGAGAGAAAAACACTGGGGCTTTTGCAGGAAGCTGACAGAATACCCTCAGCACATAAAAGCTCTGTCATACTAGAACAGGGGAAAGAAACTATTCTCTGTACTCAGATTATGGGTTGTTTACGCTCCATTTGGAATTCAAATGGCATTTCACACTGACAAAGAAACAAAACTGTGGAGATAAAGGCAGCTGGTGTGAGAGTTGTCATAGTGGCGGTGATGTTGCTAATGTCTATGGCAGGTCCAGCCGTCATGGGCAGATGGCTGCTGTACAGAAATGCCAGCATGGGTTCCCAGCACAGCGCCGCCTTCTGGCAAGATGCTTCATGCAGTTCCCCTGGAGAAACAGACTCAGACTGTGAAAAAATTGGCCACGACGACTCAAGCTGTCAACTTTTTCATTAGCAGCTTTTGATTGACAGTCCTGTAAACTTTCTCGCTGCCTCTACCCAAACACCACCCATCACTCATCTTGGCCACCTTAGAGACAAATGTCCGTCCTCCAAACGGCCGTGCTTGCATCAGAGCGTACAGCTCAGAACTGAATGCCAAGATGAAACGAGGGATGAAGGGCACACCAAAGGAGCGTTAGCTGGGGCCAGATTAGCCATAATTTGCCACACAAACCCTCATGACGAGAGGCCAAGGTCAGACAAGCAGGCGGGCACAGCTGGGCGCAGATATTGAGGCATCCCAGCGGCAAATAGCCAGCCTTTGATCAAACGTGTCATTCCTGTCATGAAGGTGACACAAGATCAGACCATGTCGACTAGCCAGCTCCTGCGATTGTGGCGAGGTGTGATGGCTGACATTCATACTCTCGACTCACCCTCACAAATAAGACTGGAAAAGAAATCTTCATTTTGAGGCCATGTCGTCCTCATAACTTGAGGTCATGCTCTGAGAGAGATCCTCTGTTTTTGTGTCTTTCCAAAGCATGAGCTGTCCATCCGCCTCGCTTCCATGCCCTAACCTCTTCTGAATGAGGGCTTATCACAGAGACAGACAGAAACACACTGAGAGACAGAGTAAGCTAAGAGGGGGAGGGGCCCAGCAGACAAAGCTGAGCAGTAGTGCCAGGCACACTAACGGTGCCCCCTGCAGCAGACTTTCAAGCATCTCATGATCGCCTGTGCCACAGACGTTCCTCCTCCTCCTGCTCCTCATGACTTTGCCTTTTCAACTTTAGGAAGAGAGACTTTAACGCAAGTTAATTAAGATTTTAATCCAGGGTGAGAGTGTCAGTTGAATACCACACATCGAACACAAACCCCAGCCTATCAAGATGGGTGAAAACGAAAGGAGATTTGGATGTGTGCTATACAACATGACAATATTCCCCCGTCGGGCCAGAGGTCAGCCGGAGTCAGTCACTTTGATTGGCTTGATAAAAAGTGCTTGATATCTATGTCTGTTTCTCCAGGGCGGGGGATCTGTTCAATGCCATCTACCGCAGAAATGATGAGTTCATGATGAATAATTTCACAAAATGCATAATCAAAAGCCATGTTGTTAACATGAGGAAACAAATTACCCGATATAGTAGGGGAGCGGCAATCCATGACTTACTAGAAGAAAAGGGGGATGAAATTGACTTGGAGAAATTTGAATGCCTCTATTTCCTAAAAAACTATCTCGCGAACCCGACTTCAAAATAGGACAGCTTGCTACAGTTGATGTGTTCAGAGATGAAAGATAAGCTTGCACAAAGGCTGAGTCATTCCTCATGTTTTTTCACTTAGTTCCAAATCCGATTTGAGGACCTTTCTCCATCAATGCATCTCCGGGTTCAGAATAGCCAAGAGTAAGACCTTCTGGGAAATGTGGTTGGAGTGAAAATACGAGCAAACTTTCCCAGTGGCCTGATATTAGATTAGGAAGCGGGCTTCAGGAGAGACAGGGGCCTATCCCATATTAGGGGGGTTCACCTACGTGGCAGGATGTGTTTGGTGGAATAAGTGGGACAACTCCCAGCAGGCTGAGATAGCACTGGCCAATAAGTGATAAAAGAGCGGAACTAGTCCCCATGCTGCCTTATTGAAGTTTACCTTTGTACATTTACACTGAATCCCAATTTGCCCTTCCTGCATTTTTTTACCCATACCATATCCCTCCTCTGGAAGTCAGGGGACTATCAGACACATCCAGTCCTGTTTTACCTCACTGCCCTTTGTCACCGGAAAGATAAAAGAAGAGATCAAACCAAGCTGCAGGATAACTACATTTATCCAGAAGCAGTTGTTTCTATCGAAACCACTAAATTTCCCTGCAGAGAAAAGTATGCCTTGGTTCCCACTATTGAGCTAAAGCCTCCCACATGTCATTGTACAAGCCCTTAACCAAAGCAGACATTCTTTAGTCAGATGTTCCTGAGTGACATACGTAGCTTCCTGCCAATATGTAACTTTTTTTTAATGAATGAAGCACAACCTTTATTGCACGTAGGGAGAGATTGTGGTTTTAGTTCAAGTGAATAAAGAAGTCAAGTTGATTTTGCTTTCTGGAATAAACCAGACCATAGCATTTCCCTAACCGTAACAGTTTTTGATAGTTCTGGAGAAACTTTAATAGGATAATTAACTTTGACTTTTGCAGTTTGCAAAGGTCAATTTGCAGTATATCATTATGTTTATTAAACATTTCGTACAAAATTTACTGGAGCAGGTTAGTGTATTGAAACCAGGTTTCTAAGATACATGATGGATAAGGTGGAAGAATATACAGCAAACTAAATTAATATGTATAGACTAATATAAATTGAATCAGAGGATACTTCAGTATCACCTCTAACCCTAAACTTGACAAACATGCATCCCTTTTTTTTTTCCATGACAGAAATAACCTCAAGATTATTAAACTGATTCTGTTTATGGTTATTCTTTCTCAACTGTTTTTTATTCAGCAGTGGGTCTTATCCAGAAAATGGTTAAAACATTTAATGATAATAAGTAACCTAATATTAAATCATTTAATGCAATAGGATAGATATTTACTTGAAATTCATGATGATATTTTTTTAATCTTTCATCTGTAGCTCTATATACACCATTGAATTAAGTTTTCAGACTATGTAAAATGGACAAGTCTGTGCAAAGTGCACCCTGCCTCTCCTCCCTCAGACCTGAAGCGACGTAAGCCTGATAATACTCTGACCCAATCGGCTGACCTGAAAAACTCTAATCATATTTGCACTGATTGCAAAACATAAGCACTTTAACTTTACTCGGATATGCAAATATAGCTTCCGGTGATGTGTTTTTTGCCTTTCCAGCCGGCTCAATACCTTTCCACTTAATATGCTGCCAAGTTAATCAACGATGGTTGAAATCCGAGAGATCACAGGCACTTTAGCTGCTGACGCGCCTGGTGTTCCTCAAAGGCAGAAGCTGATGGATCTCCTGTGTTCATTATGGAGGGAAAGGGTTCTCTTTAATCAGCCTAGGAGCCACTTATCATAAGGACGTTCTGCAGCACACACACAAGCGTGTACATGCTCACACACAGGAGCTTCCACTCCCAGGCACGTATACATGGGCAAAACCTTCCTGGAGAGAAACACACACACACAAACAAACACACACACACACACACACACACACACACTCGTATCAGGGTGCCTCACCACATAAACACCTCCAGTAGACATTTCTACCCAGACATACAAAGAAGGCAAAAGAAGGCAGATCATGAACATGCAGATTTAGTAGATGTATCCCTCACTGCAACACACACACGCACACAAAGGCCTTAACCAGCAACACAGAGGCAGTCTAATAATATACACGTAAACAGATATTACAGGACCCAGAATACGCTCAATTAAGGCACTACACACACACACACACACACACACACACACACACACAGCCAGCTATACCTGGTCTCGATGTGACAGGCTGAGAGATTGTGATCTCATGGCAAACCACATTTAAGACCGAATAAATATTTGACGCTTTGTGTTCAAATACTTGTCTCGGGATGTGGGTAAATATATGCCTCTGTATAGTTGGGCCCGTACTGTGTCACCGTGTTTAAGCGTGTTTCCGTTTAAGCGACAACGCGGGTGTTTGTGGTGTGTATGTGTTTGTGCGCTTGTGTGTGTGTGTGTATATGACTATCTCTTTGGCTTGTGGACAGGCGTACACTGATTTAATCACTCCCCAGGCAGAGTGTGGGGGAGGCAGAGGAGGCTGTGAGGCAGATAGGAACAGACAAACGCGACAAGGCGAAAGAGGGAGAGAGCATGCTCACCCTGCGGGCTCGGCTGCACAATAAATACAGACTTGTACACATACGACACTAAAGGTACACCTACATGGACACACAATCTGTGTGGACGCACATCAACATTTAGGAGCACTATAGATGAACGTTAAAGAACAACCCTGAAGTGTATGCGTGTAAATACTGGTTGCATGTGTTTGGTGTTCATGGCTGCTTATGCATGTGTTAGCATGTGCGTGGTTTATTGCATGTAACCTTCCCTCTGTGTGTGTTTGTGCAGTCTGGCTGAATGCACTGTTTACATGTAGTACCAAGCAGAGGTCACTAATGGAGAACAGGGTGGTAATGGGCCTGGCAGTACAGGTTGTTCTGTAATCTCATCATGCTTAACTCAATAAGGTAAAGGTCAGTCTGCCCCCTGGTAGACGCCCTGTCCCTGCTTTGACCTGCTGAGGGACAGGAGGCATGGCACCCCCACCTCAGGGATACTGATGGAGGCTGCATTCAGACCTTTTTAGTAGACTTTGTCTCATTCCCCTGGTTTTAAAGCTGCACCAGGGAGTTTATATGTCGCACTGAATGGCAGCAGCAGGAAATCTAATACAATTGATTCAGTATACTACAGCACAGTAATTGTATAGAAAATTATTGTATTTCTAAGAACAGGAAAGGGTTAGGGTTAGAGTTAGGGTTAGGCTTAGGGTAAGATCATTTTAAGATCATTTTAATTTTGGCACTGACACTTATTTCAGGATAACCAGATGTTCCTATCTGTTTAATTTGTTTTTATTTAGACAAATTTAGCAGGATTATTGTTATATTAAATTAATTTCATCATAGATTCAAGTTTAAACTGCTGAGCAAACATGTATGTGGTTAGTTCTTATTAGTCAGCAGTTTGTATCTATCTGTTAATAATAACCGACATCTCTTATTGTAAAGATCTTGGATCAATACGGTTAACTTAAACCAACCATGTATTTCGTACAACTGAGATTTTAGAAACAACTGTAAACTTACGAGCACGTGATAACAGTGAAAGTACATTACTCTCTCTTCATCTCTCACCATCTTCTTCTCCCTCTCATGGCAGCGAGTGGGTTTGAACTAGTGTTTGACAGAATCAGACCATGTGCTCAATCAGAGCACAGCGGTGACAATGAGGACCGACAGGTGAAAGATTGCACACACACACACAAACACACGCACACACACACACAAACACACACACACACACACAGACATACGTACATATTGGAAACCTAAGTCTAACAGAGGTCATTAATTCAGAACGTTCTATTACACACACACACACTCACACACACACACACACACACACACAGACCACAAAATGATTAAAAACAGAAGTAACCTGGAGATAACAGCTGTAGAAATATGTTGTTTTCCTCAGGAGTCATCTCCCTGAGTCTCGGGTGTCTGACATGGCAGCCTTGCAGGAGGGGGAAGCAGCTTAAAGAGTGACCTGGGAGTCTCCAGTGAAATGCCTCTAATCAGCCCCGGGGGATAACATCCTCTCTGGGCTCTGGCTGAGCTGGGTGCCGCGAGCTGGCACATGGCAATTCTGACAGACTCTCTTCCCAGAGATCAATACCCAGACTCCTTTTAAAATGTGACAGGTTGAGAGGCAGACAAGGAATTCTACTTCTGAGTTCCACGGGAGGAGAGTTTTCTTTTTTACGGGAATTTCTGGTGAAATTGCCTGACATACAGCAGGTGTGTGAACATCAGTGCGGGGCTATGGGCATTGTGTTGCTTTGGATTACATCAGCCTTTTCTTCATTAAGGTGTGTGGATGGGAGGGACCATGTTTGTTCAATATGTGCACAGCTAATACGACCGGTGGGCCATTAGTCGACTCAAATATTCATCAAACTAATATAATAATTTAAAACGTGCTGCGACCTAATCAAATGTCACTCAGTGGATCGCGTGTGACTTCCTTTTTTGGTCTTTTGAGTCTGGCCACTGAGACCGTCTGTGACTAGCGGTCAGTGCTCTGCTGCTGCGCCTCACTTCCCCCTGTTTGCATTAAAATAGCGTTGGCAGCGCTTTGACGTCACAGGACTCACAGCAGTTCCCCAAATCCCAAACAAACAAGAACAGGCTGTCCTACTGAGACCGGCTAAATGACTACAAATTACAGAACAACAGCCAATGCCTTAGAGCGGCCGTATCTTCAGGGATGTTTTATCTGCATTACACAGATTTATCTAGAGCAAGTGAATGACGGCAAATCTGCACGGCCGCATTGACTGCAACTTGTCCACTGTAATACACATTGTGAATCCAAAGTGATTAAAAGCAGCACTGGCCTCCACACTCCTCTTTATCAGTCTTTATCTTTTAAGAATATCTGATGTTTACACATATGAAATGCTCATACCTGATTTCGTAGATTGATGCATACGCTCCTGAGGGTCAGAGCGTTACGAACCGTTAAACCAGAACTGGCTGTTTGCTTTTATTAACCCATTAAACAGTATTGTCCATTGCTCGTGTATGTTTTAATAGCACATAACGAATTTGACATGTTTTGACTTGTTTGATTAGTTGAGTTGATGTTGTGGTATTAAAAAAGGGAAATTTGTTATGTGGTGATTTATCACCTAAATAAAGAAAAAACTAAAACAAAAAATCCGTTTTTCACACAATTTCCTGTTGATGTTCCCGCATACTGACACTTATATATGTGTTGTCTTACGAGGCAAACAGGCGACACCCACCTGACTCCAGAGTAGGCAAACTGTTAAAAAAAAGTCTCTGCCAATTTTACCTGATCCAGGCCCCGCTCGTTCCTCTGCATAACTATCTCTGCCATCCATCCCATCTGACATCTGGCACCGGCTGACTGGGCACAGCTCAGCCCAGCTCGGCTCCATAGCTTTAGGGGAGGTCAGTGACTGGGGGCTGAGCGCTGGGGCCGTCGGGGAGGTTGTTCTGCATACTGAGTAGGCTGATTAGGCGGAGGAGCACAGAGGGGCTTCAGCGTGAGAGGGCCAGTGGGGAGACAGGCGTGACGGCACACAGCTCTACAGCTTCCTGCTGCCACTGTCCAGGTACCCGATGACAACTCACAGACCGTCTCCCCCTAGCACAGAGGATGAATCTACAAATTCTCCAACTCTGCTCTGGTTTCTGGGGACCAGCACTGCCATTAAAGAAAAAAATATATACAGTTACCATTCTGGGATTAAAAGTCAATTGATTGGATGATGCTTTGTGAAACACATCTTTGGGGTCGGCTCCAGATTCACTGTTATAATAGAGCAATGCGTTTGTGGTTGATTCATCTCTGCATGAGTCAGAAATGTAGAGGGGAGAAAATATCTAGGACTAAATGGATATGTTTGCATACTAATTGAGGGTACAGCATATTATACTCGTGAGAGATTCATCTTCTGATCTCACTACTCACTACTGTCCCTATAGTAAGAGCCAACTGATAAAGATAATGAGCGTGTAGAAAGGCCTGCTCATACCGCGCCCAGCACAGTTGACTGCCCAGAGCGATGCATCCCCCCCGCTTAGCCTCCACGAACACGTTGCCTGTGTGACGGATAATTTGTGTAATACAGCTCCACTCATCCTGCAACGGACCAAAAGTCATCTGCATGGAAAAGGCCCAGGTGCATTGTGGTAGAAGATGAGGGTTATTTCGATTAAAAAATAAAAATCAGAGACACGGAATTCAGAAGATCATTGGGGGAAATCATTCCTGCAACACAGACATTGGGTTTATGAAGCGTCCCTGACATACACTGATTACTTTTGATTCTGTTTGCTGTGTCTTCTTTTCCCAATGAGCTGAACGATGGGGGGGTGATGTGCACGGGATTGTTACACTATAACTATAATGGCTGATATGAAAAATAGGTGTTCAGGGAACGAGTCAGTGGTTTTTCTCACATCATTCCCCACGGCTCATTATTGTTTGCGCTCAGAGCAGCCTGCCATGCGCACAAACTTCGCCAGCATAAGCAAACACACATGTATTTTTTCCACACTACTACCTCAACCTGAACACACACACACACACACTCACACACATTAAGAAAACGAGGGATTCCAACTCTGCCAAGAGCAAGAGAAGGAGAGAAAGAGAGTGAGAGCAATTGAGGTAGAGGGGTCAGCCATCCGCTGAGATGATAATGGGAGAATAATAATACAGTACAGGATGAAATTACTGAGCTTTACCCACAATATCTTCTCTCATTAGCACCAGCACTAATGTTGCCGTTTATGCTTGTGTTCTACACCAGCTCCCCCTAATTAGGCATGGGCTTCTAAAAATAAACAGCAAACTAAATAGTGGCGTGAAAGTACATGCAAATCTGTTGATGTACAGGAATAATGGTGGCGGAGTGGAGGAGCGGCGGGGTGGGGATTAGTGGTGCGCTGCAGACTAAAGTAATTGAGTTGGGTAGTGTTGACACCCAGGCGCACTCAGAGTGCCCATGTTGTGGAACGTGCTGCGTACGTGTGTGCTACAAGGCTGAGCCGACGCTCGTTTTGTGTGTGGCTGGCGACATAGTAAAGGTGTTTGTGCTGGATAAAGAGGACACACAGATACTAATCCTGGTGTTTCTTTGTAAGAGACTGGCAGTGTAGCATCTTCCTCACCTGAGCTGGACACAGGACGCGGCTTGGCAAGTAACTGACAGGTTTCACTCAGATACAACTCAAAAAAACATCACAATCATAGAGTATATTATCCTTTGTAAACACATAATTGTCCAACCATAGTCGTATTTCTTTGATTCTTCAGTGTAACTAGAGTGCCACGCTGAAAGGAACAGGGCACCTTCCTCTTCACCGTGAGGGAACAGAGCTAACCACTGAGCCACTGTGTGTCATCCTCTGTAATTTTTACTGAGATGAACTTACCATAACAAAGACTTAACCCTAACAGAGCAAAATTCAAATTCACTTGCTCTCAAATAAAATCCAATATAAATGAAAATGGGGTAGAATGTTGACAGTTTCATGATATGTGGGAGATAAGGTAGAGGATACAGTGGCTTAGAGCAATTTTCACAGCAAAGTGCCCGTTTAAGCACGACAGGGGCAAAGTAGGGCCAGACTCATCTTGATAATTCCTTTCTTGGCCTTGTCACTCCAGCTTTACGACTTAAAGGAATTCCTTGATCTCTTGACATTGACTTGGTTAGTTTTTTTCTGTATGGCATATATCGTATGTTTTTCACCTTTGCTGAAATGTTTTTTTTCTACTATAGAATAACACTGCTGAATGCTGCATAGTAGGGAAGGTATGGTTTTGTTTGTGTACCGAGGGGAATTTGTTGATCGACAACAACGTACTTACACATTTATTTAAAATGTCATGTAGACGATGTAGGTTATTATTGAATGTTTATGAGGTTATTAATTGATTATTTCAAACTGTTGTTAGCGTCAGCTGTACGAATTCAGATAATCTGCCAATTGTTGCAACTTTGTCAGGCACAGTTAGTTGTACATTAAACTGTTTATCACCTTCTCCTCATAATGCTAACATGTATAATTTTTACTTGGGGTTATTTCCTCTAAATAAACTGCTCATGTTATTTTTTTAAACCAATAATAATTTGTTATTCAAATATTTTGTCTCCATTTTAAATGCAAGAAAGACATATACTACATACTACGACCCTATCACCAACCACATGCACAGGGTATTAGAAAAAATGTAAATAAAATAGAAACAACAATAACCAAATAGAATGTAATAGGAAATAAATTACATTTATTACAGAGACTATGGCCCGATCCAATTCCATCCTTATCATTAATCATTAAGATTGGAAATTCAAAGTTAAAATTGTCAAACAAATTACCACAAGTCACTACAACTATTGGGTGGATCCTTTAGTGGAGTATTTCAAGTTTTCTGTTTTAAATGCACTACCACATCACAACCCAGTGCCTGACGTTAGGCACTGGGTTTTAGGAGGGGTGGATTATTTTTTATAAGACTGTATAATATGTGCATTGATCAATTAGACTCTCATATTTTGAGACATCATGGTCAATTAACAATATGAGTTAAAAACCTAGTATATATGGCTGAACTGTGTATGGCCATGTCAAATTAAATATCCCACAGTTTGTTCCTCTTTTTTATATTGACGTAAAGCTGGCATCTTGGTCGTAGCTCAGTTATTAAATCCTACACCACCGCCGGAGCTTGTCTTCCGCCATGCTGCTGACAACCAGTGTTAACTTGGCATAACACTAGTCGTCAATTTAACTGTGTGTATTCCTGTGGCGGGCATCCAGTTCTCTGCAAGCAGGCAGAACTTTGCAAACACATGAAACCAGAGCTGAGAGTATCGGAGCAGTAAATCAATCCCACTCCCTGATCATGACACTTCAAACCACAGCCTGGCCAACCAGTGGACATGATACATGATGGACATGATCTACCTTTGGTCGGTAATATAAGAATGGTACAAATTAATAAAGAAGCTTGATCTAAAATAATTATCATTTGAAGAGGTAATGGAAGGGTTAAACAGACAATACAAGAGATCGGAAAAAGAAAAAAATTGGATTGAAAGTATAAATTCTCACCTTTGGAATAAGAGTGAAGATAAGTCTGTCACAGCTTTGTGCCTGTGGTTCTTTAAGAGGCACTTTGCTGTGAAAATAGCTCTAATCTGCTGCATTTCCTAACTTATCTGCTGCATATCATAAAGCTGTCAACATCCCGACCAATTCTCATTTATAGTAGATGTTATTTGAGAGCTATCTAGTTTGAATTTGTTCTCTGAGCAATGTCACTGGAGGACATCAAATCTTTGTTATGGTAATTACAGCTCAGCGAAATTATGTAGATGAAACAAATGAATGGGCCAAAGTTCCAGCGAGCAATGCGCTTGGGAAAACGCTGCGTTTTCTAGTTAGTAATCTGCGATGGGTAAATACAGCTTGATAATAATTCAAATCAAAGCAGAGCGTTGGGACAATATCAATTCGAATTGACTAAAAACTGCTGTGAACCTTTTGCCAGGGACATCTGTGACATCCCAGATGGAGACAGATCGAGGAAATTACACTCAGGCTTCACTTACATGTGATAATAGGTGAAATAATCACATTGTTTTCTTTTCCTCTATCAGGAACAACCTTTTTAACTTCCAACTGCTACAAATCCTGGTTGGGTCAATGGGTATTTAAAACCTCAACTGGATAAACTGTGCTTTGTATTCACCACTGGCAAAACTCATTTTTCTGGTCAAAACTAGTCGCACCATTGTGGTGTGCTCAAAGCTAAAAGTGGGGTGACTAATATCTGCCTTGAGTGCAGTCCATTTGGCCTTGCGTCCAGCCAAGCTCTGTCTATTCTTGCAGCTCTGAGTCACAAAACCTCCAGACCTGAAGCTCTCAGCAAGAGTCACCCTGGCGGGGGATCGTTTAAACACACAGACATGCGCTCCATGGGATTGTGCACACATACACACACTTTCCGCCTACTTCTCACACAATCGCACACGCATTCACACAATCATTCTCCCCTTCATTCTCTTTCTCTCTCTCACACACACACCCCATATTTCCACAGGAATCCGATCTTTTTATAGAGCGGCTGTGTGTTGGCGTGGGCGGCGGTACGGCTGTGCTGTTTCACCCAGCTCAGACTGGAGCTCAGATCAATATCCTGTCCCCCACTGGCCAGCTAGTTCAGGCCGGACAGACTGCTTGTGAAAACCTGTCCTTGTTCATGTCTGCCATATTTCATAAGAGAAAAAAAGCCTGGTCATTATTTACCCACTTCTAATACATGCAGCTCAATTTCCTAAAATCTACTCGTTGAGAATCACGACTTGATGTTGGTGGCCTCGAACGTTAATTGTGGTTTATTTGTTTATGTGCTGTAGTTTTCTCAGTGATATTAAACCACTCCAGATTTTCCAGAATATAGCTCAGTCATGGACACATACAGAGACATACTAATGTCAAAATAGGAAATGAATTTAGAACGCAAATTGCATTTTGCTTCTTCGGCTGTTTATCTTTGCTCATTCGGTTCTTTTGTTCTTGTGTTTGTTTTTGCCTCAGTGGCGTTATCATCAGTGTTGATGCAGAGCATACGCCTGTGATGTCATTTTTTCCCTTCCCCCCAGTTAATAACTTTGTAATATGAACATTAAATCTTAAAGGCTATTGATGGCAGATATTTTGACAATAGATATTTTAAGATAATGCATTACTTTTGGGTCTTTGACAAATCTTTTTCAATGGCTGTTACTTGGCAGACTAGAGCCACCTTAACACATTGATTTAATACTGTACAAGTCTGTCCTGCTTACGATTCTACATTAAATATAAAAGGACTTTAAAAAGCATATTACGTGTATGTGGAGTAATCAACACAGCCTGAACCAGTACAGAGATATTTTTCTGTTCTTGCTTAAAAAAGTTCACCATGTATGAATATGAATTATGTTTAGTTTGTGTCGCACGTGTGTGTGAATGTGAAGTATTTTCAATACAGAAATGTTTGTATTTCTTGATCAAGGGTGATACACTGAGACTATTTGGTAGAAATTAGACACGATAGCTGATTCAATTTCCATAATAACATCAAATTTAAGACCATGAAAAACCTGAGAACCAAATAAGCCAACAAACAAACCACACAGATGTGGGTACAGGGCCTTCAGTGTGACCACCTGAAAATGGATGTAATAAAAAACAGGAAACAAAACTAAAGCTCTTTACAGAAAACTGATTTCAGTTTGTATGAGTTACATCTGTGTAAAAGCCCTTGAGGTAGCTACCAGGGCGTCCAAGGCTTACTCTCAAATCTCAAACCCTAGGGTTGTCATGAGACTGGGTCGATTGTGCAGCTAAGATAATCTGAGCTCCGGTGATCTCTAAGGCTACTTGGGCCCTTTCACTACCCTGTCAGCCCCTGACGGCCCTTCATGATCAAGGTGACTTATGGGGGAGCGTCTGATGCGATGACATTGCTGTTGGGATCTCATTCCCTGACAGATTACAGTGTTGGACAAGCTGCCACTCGCAGCAGTGTGGCTGTGATGGCTCTGATAATTGAGGTGCTCAAAGTTGGATGGGTTGGAAAAATGAAACCCAGCCAGTCAATGGATCAATAGTTTAACCGTTAGCTCCATGTGCTGGAGCTAAATGGACCAGTTGGACTGGGCCTGAGCAGAAGAAAACCCAGGGAAAAAGGTCACATGTCCTTGTTTGTCCATATTCAATCATTTTTGTTAAAAATCTATTTATCACCCGCCAAATTTTGCCATTATGGGAGTGAGATGCATGGCGCTAATAAATCCCATTGAGCCACAGGTGCCCCAGGCAATGTCTATGATGTACAAAAACTGACAGCAGAGAAAATATACCTTTACAAATGGTTTGACAGCCAATATCTTCAAGCCAGTATGTGGCATTTATAGAGTATTGGTCGGGGTTTAGCCTTTAGATTCTGCTATTATTGTTTTATCTCGCCCAGTCCCATTTCACTGATATAACCATCTATTTGGTTATCTTTTTCCTGGCAAATAGACAAACAGACTGCTTAGCATTCATTGTGTGGCGGCAAACAGATTTCATCATCGTCACTGGTGCTGCTCACAAGTCAATAGCTATGACTTTATCAGCAGGAAAACACACAGAAGGTTTGTTCATGGACTTAATTGAAAAGGAGTAGCTGAGCCCCGGCGTGATGCACGCGAAGTCATTTTCATATCGCTCAAATGTCACCAGCCCGAATGGGGTGACAGGCTGGTCTGGCCACCTGTCAGCCCTCCTTGTGACAAGTAGCACCAAAGAAAATACCCTGGGCCTATCAGACTTCAGCATAGAGAGAGTATCAGAATTTCTGTATTCATCTTCTATAAAATGACTTATTTTTTTTACAGCACAGAGGAAGTGTTATCAACTGACAGGGTTACAAATGCGTTTGGTCAGATGTTGAACAGGAATGACAGCAGCGAACATCCAGCTCAAATGGACAGTGCAGGACAAACAATACATTGTACACCATGAATATCACTTTACAAACGTGTCATTCAATCAGTAGGTGCATTCAGGCAGTATAGCGCCTTGGGAAAGATGAGAAATATTAGCTTTCGGTTTTGCCAAATGGAGGTGCGTATAGGGAGAGCAGCTGCAAGGATGTGTAAGAAGAGGACAGAGATGATGGCTGGGCGTGAGAGACACAGGGATGATGATTTCTAATCCATGGAGGTCTCTGGAGAAAGAGGATCAGTGGCCAGGAGGAGATGGGCCTAACCAACTAACCGTAGCCCTAACACACACCCCCACTGGTAATTTACACTTATCCACTCCATGACTGAGCCTGAATGAAGGTGAAGCGCGCTGCGATGTGTATGAGAAGGAGATTTATCCCTGTCTCTAGATGCTAAGATGATGCTTGGTTGGAAGGACAAAGGATTACATTTGACCTTTCACATTTACCTGATGCTCTTAGCCAGGGCCACCTATCAGAATAAGCTTAAATTGTTATATCACCAACATGACAACCCAGCAATATTAAGTACAGTGTGTGCAAGGGTCAAAACCACTGTGGCAGAGCCCTGGGATGACAATATAAAAGAGTTGCGCTATAGAAAATGAAATAAAGAGGTAAAGGAAGAAGGAACTGACAGGGTCAGATAAAGATAAATGCCAAATGCTGAAGGCCAGAGTTGTGGTAAAGCTCCACAAAAGTAAAAAAGAGTTATATAAAGGCTAGAGCAAGAATGTGTGAGAGAAAGAGAGCAACAGTGAGTGCGAGTGCGAAACCGCATCCAGAGTGTGTGTGACGCAAAGATGTTACGAAGAGAGAGACAATCCAGGGAGGGGGTAAAAAGTTGAAGCAGAAACAGGGAAGTGGTGAGAAGAGAAATAGCCAATTAGCAGAAAGCCAGCAGGTGTGCTTTCTCTCTGGAGCCCCCACTTCCCATACCCCACATCCCCGGTATGGGGGGGGGGGCTAATGCTGTGCGGGCCTTAAAGAGCAGGGTGTTGCTATGGCAACCGCCTGGCACGCTCTGTCTCCAGGGAAACAGAAATGTCACAGCTTAAGAGGTCTCGCAGAAAGTGAGTGAGGAAGAGCGAAGCGGAGGGAGAGACGGGAAAGAAAAGGTACGAGTGAGAAACCGCAGCGACGTGATCAACGCGTTCCTTCTTATCTTTTAGCAACTCTGTCACATTATCTGTGTTGTCTCTGTGCGGCCGTATTAATCATCTGCCATCGCCTCACAGTCCTCCCACACACTTCTTAACTTACTTTACAGTCTGAACAGGTGACGATGTAGACGCTGGGTTATTTAGAGACGGTCCCCGAGTAAGACACCGAAACCCAAGTCGCCCGCTCCTGAGCACAACATATTCTATTTCCAGACCTTTGAGAGCTAATCAACCTTCATTTATTTAATCAAATATTTACTGTCATAAGCAGCCGAGGAGCCTGAGGGTGTGGCGGGAAGGCGAAAGTCTGCATTGGCAGCGTGTGGCAAGGTTGAATGTGACCGCTGTTTGCCGCTGAGCTATGGGCTGACCCTCCAAATCACACATTAGCCAGGGCCGCCTTGCTGAAACCCCATTAACCTGAATGGCCGTTGATTGCTCCACTATTAACACAGTCTGACTCCTCTCCTCCAGGGCTGTACCCACTTACACAGGTGCTTCAGCACCCCTCAAGGTCTTGGCTTAATCAGGGTAAACAAATGTTGTTTCTTTGTCATGGCAGTGCCACAATGTTTGATATATGCCACAAATTACAGCTTTAGTCACTCCTAGTTTTCTCCATGTTCTCACTCTTTTTTTTAAATGTATTTCTAATTGTGCCCATCTGGTATAATTTAAATTTCGTGTGTAGACCTGGCGTGATTCAGAAAGGTTGTTTCAGTTGTACCTGAAAGCCGCAAAAGAAATGAGCGGTGTGTGTATACGTGTGTGGTATGTGAGGACAGTCGGTTCTCTGGGAACAGAGACGGCCAGCTAAATGGAGCATTTCTCCAGCATGCTGCTGCGTGCCTGAGAGTGTGGCCTGGCCATGCCTAATTTATTTCCTTTTTTGTCGTTGTTGTCTCCATTCCTCGGTTGATTAAACCAACCTCATGCAGCTATGCTCAACAAATAGCCTAATTGAGTACGACCTTGGCAAATGATATATCAGCCCTATCCTCCAAAAACACCACCTGCACCAGACGCCCATCTCCCCAGCCCATCGCTCTGCGGGCCGCCGCACCAGGCACAACAAACATAAGCAGGGGATTCGCCTCCTCAGCCAAAGTCATTTCTTGCACGACCTTTTCCACAAATCACCGCGATGGCACAGGGCTGGATGGATCACTGGAATGGGACACATTTGTATCACTTAGACCTTTCATCAGATGCAAGCAGATACTCATCTATTATTCCCCCTTCAATTTACAACTCTCACCGCACAGCCTACACACGGAGGGCAAAATAAGTGAACAAAATATTCCTATCGCTGTTCCACGCAGTAGCAGCTGCAGCAGGCTTAAGCAGCATGGAGCAGGGAGGGGGCTGAGCTGTTGCGTTCAAAGGGGCCTGCTGTAGGAGATCTGATGGCTCTCTCAGTGCAGACTCTGGTGGGATCTCTCACAGGATAAAAATGCCTGCTCCGAGATGGCTTCATACCTAATGAGTCTGAGCTCCAGCAGGGCTGCACACAAAGCGGCGCTGCCCTCGTTTCCCTGTTTGTTTGCCACCGCCAGCCCCACCCTCGTTGTCTCGCTCGCTCGCTCACTCAGCACTGAGCGATGTGCCTGCCCACAGCTACTGTGTGACACTGATGTGTTTCTCAGGAGGGATGCATATCCTGCAGGTAAACACCTGGAGGCTGAAAAATCACTCTCCAAAAGCAGGCGACGGCTGTAGCCAGAGACTGTTCACAAAGTGAGACTCATCCCTCTGCTGTTCCGTGTGCCTGCGTTTGGCCTCGACACCGAGGCACTGGACAACAAGAACGCGTTCTGTGTGGTGGAAGGGGATGAGGGGAACATGTGTTAGATGCTCATATCTGAAAGTGTAGTTCTTTGCTTGTGTCTTGAAACAAATGGTCGGATTAGGAACCACAAATTAACAATACGTGCTGAGAATTTATAAATAAGATAATCACTTGAGACACCTGACAATGGGATGGGACCAGGGTTTCGCCAATATCATAACTTTTACTACTTGATAGTAAACAGGCAGGAGCTAACTATCCGAGGGGACCAGGATTGTGACTGTAATTATGAGGACTAAAGAACAATAAACATTATATTTTCACCATGTGTACATGTAAAAGGATGGTAGTTAAGGGAATCATGTTCGAAATCAATTAAACGCCCATGATTTATGTTACAGGTATGTGTCCTAATAAATGTAGAGCATCTGTCCTTCAGTACTTCAGCATACGTGTGTCCTTGTTTGTGTGTTGGCGGGATCGAGAGAGAAAGAGAGAGCCTGTGCTTTGATGACCTCTACTAAAGACATGGAGGGGACAGAGGCTTGGTAAACAGCTCATCCTCCTTTCACGTCCCTCAGAGCTGTGTTGCTTCTGGCCTAGAGGAGGGATTGGGACGTGTTGATGAAAATAGGTCACACTGCCAATATACAGCCTGGGAGGATGGCAGAGGTTACCACAGCAGGAAGAGGAGCTGGACGGATGTGTCGCTCTGTCAGTCATCCTTGGCCTGCTGGACGATTAGAGTAGAGTTGCAGGGAAGACGAATGTGGAGAAACAAAAAAGAACTCTCGTCCACACTTGCCACTACACAAAGGTCAGACACTGTTTTGAACAGTTGATCCCTCAGCACTGTTGATCATTTAAATGGCAGCATCTGCAGGCATCCACTTTTAGAAATCAAATGGAAAAATCTCACTGGGGGGTCATGCCTATACTGTAGCTCATTAAAATTTCACTTTAGAGCTCGTTGACGAGCTTCAAGACTCCAACACAGCATGTGATCGAGGGCGTGTGAGAATAAGTCCCTCAAGGCCACTCACACAAGACAAACGGCAGGGGGTGACTATATTCTTGGCCATGCATGCGATTAATACCACCACATACTCCACTGAGGGCTCCATACAGTCCATGCTCCCCCATACCATTATGAGCCCTTCTGCAGTGAGCTGTCATCGCATAGACCCTGGCTGTCCCAAGGCAAACTGGCTTTAATCAAAGCTTTGTGATGAGCCAACAGTCACTTGGGACAGGTTTCATTGGGAGTAATGTTATAAGAATGAAGGAGCTATGCAATCTCAGCTCCTCCCAGATGGGACAGAGGGATTTAACAGTGAAGAAGTGGCGAAGATGGATGGTGAGAAAGGGACCTTCCCTACACGCTTCTCCCCATCTTTACCTCACCGGGCTGTCGTGATAGCCAGCCCGGCCTGCTTATTTATTGAGAGCTTTCATTCATGCGCTGACTGAGTGGGAGCTTTTAAACAGACCTGGGTTTCCGGCCCTCGGCGTGCCCTTTCTTCCGTTTTAAGCGGGCCCTCCTTCATAACCATCAATCAGTTGGTAATTTTATCATGCACCCCACGTAACTGACAGTCCACACCAGCAGGGCTTCACCAACACTTAATAACATATTCCTTTCACCACATCACTGCAAACGTACCAGGGGATTTATTAAAAAACTCTAAACATGGTTAACAATTTACATATGGCCAATATCACAAGACTTCATTAAATACATAATGTGGGATCGCATCTCCTCTCAGATGTTTGTAAATCCAATTATTGCTTTATCAAATTGGATTTCGCCATTATTATTTTTATTTTGTAGGGTGTGGTGTCTGGCAGTGGGATGATGAAATTGTTGCAGTTTAATATCAGTGCTGCTGATAAATGTGTTTGGTTTCATCACTGCAGCTGTAGACAGTCCAAAGGGCAAGCGCAGTGCTCTGGAGCATGGGCCACTGCTGGGACGACTTCTGCGTTAATCATATTACTGAACAGCTCCAAGGTGTGCAGAGGACATTTGCACACAAGGAAATGTGTGTAGGACAAAACTGATAGGCTAGGCAGCACCACGAGCCACTGCGGGGATGCTATGGCATACAGCGCTGCACAAACAGGATAGTTGTGTTTACTGTTTAAAGACGCAGAGAGACCATAACTTTCTACAGGGAGCGTAATTAGCTGCGAAGCGTCAAGTAGACAACAAAGAACACGACATGAAACTGCCGCTGATGCATATCCTTGAGCTCTCTCAACAAGGAGATGGCATCTTTACAGAGCAAAAAGATCCCACGTCTTTGTCTCTCATGTCCTCTGATCTCTTCTCTTTGCAAAACCATCACCATGTTTTCAAAATAAAAACAATAGGGAACAGAAAAGGGAAGACTCTCCGTAGGACAGGTCTGATCAAATAGTTCTTCAGAAGTTTTCCCTCTGGAAGCAGGGAGACGGTGTTAGTCCCCAGAGTTCCTGTGTCCACTCAGAATGACACTCCAGCAGCCATCATCTCTGGGGAGGTACAATTCAGAAGGCACAGGATAAAAAGGAAGAAAGAAAGAGGGGGGGAAATATATATATATATAAGAAAAAATAAAAAATGTTCTCTTCTCTTACAAACCTGGGTTTTCTTGCTCTTTGGAGCACCATGCAAAATCAAGAATAAAATATATGAGGAGAAGGAGAGAAAATGATGATCCCTAAAGAGGAAAGAGAGGGTCGAGTGTGACGAGGGGAGCACTGAGGTCATTTACAGTGAAGCAAACAGAGATGTGGAGCGTCTTGTTAATGTGCTGCCTGTACAACCTTGCCCCAATACCTAATATTCCCCCATGTTGATTGTGTGTGTTTAGTGCATGCATGTGACACACACCGGACACACACACACACAAGTCTTGCATATACGAATGTACGAGAGGGACCTATTTAGCGACCCATGCTGACCTATGAATGAAAACGCTGAGCATAAAATGGATGGGAGTTGTGGTAAGTAATAAGCTTGTCATCTCAAAGTCCCTGGGACTGAAGGAGGTGGGCAGGAGGACACACAGGAAAAGCGATGGTGCATGGTGGGCACTTACACGCTAATTGTATGGAAATGCTAACAACTGTTGACTCTAACTGCAAAGTATATTCTGTCCCTAGACGGCAGAAAATGTGGAATCTATATGAAATATCATTATGCCCCCAAAAAAATTACGACAGAAATTAGGTAATTCAGGTGAGAATAAGGCTGTAACCCCCTAATGTCCTTTTTTCAGTTTATCTGAACCCTGCCTCTCTGCAAGTATCTGTCACTGATTATTGTACTGTTTACTCCCCTGAACACCAAAAAACAAGTTTCTGCTAATGCAGATGGAGGCTTAACGACTACATCGGCCCAGGAGGTTGATTGGCTAGTCATACCAAGCCATGGCAGTATCAGCATCAATTGGATAGACCACAAAAACAGTGTCATAAAGGGCTTAGGCTGGGAATTAAACTGGGACTAAGGCACAGCAAAGGCAAGGGGCATGACGGTTAGAGGAAGCAACAGTTTAAATTCAATGAAAAAACTGCAACACTTCTAGACAAATAAAACATCGTAATAGCATCATGGGATAGCATGGAAATGGCACCCAACCTCATTCCCTACGTTAGGATTATTGAAACATCACTAATGTACAAAAGTTATTTTACAAGAAATAACATACAAAATGTGGCAATAATTAAATATGTTGTGTAGCAGGACAAGCAAGTCATTTGGCTTTACCAATACCCAAATATTGAGCAGCCATATGCCGCCCTGTGCCAGCTTCTGAGACCTGAGCATGTTTATGATATGGGCACCTCAATCGATCTGCCATCTCCTGCATTGGGAGCTGTGACAATGGGGTTAAACTGCTGGTGGCAAACAACAGACCAGCAGAGAACCAGTGGCCTTCATTGTATATCCCACAGGTGCCAATACACTTAGGCCCTCCTCCATGTCCTCCTTCTATCTGGCTGCCAGACTTCCCTACAGCTCAGGGGCCGTAAACAAAGGGAAGCCTACAATCTTATCTGTCTCCTCTGCTTTTCCTGCGCCCAGTCCGCCATCATCTATTTATTCATCACGATCCTGAAAATAAAGAGGGAAATGAAAACACACCTTTTTCATTATTTTTTTCTTCATTCAAGTGCTTTCCAGCTGACTAAAATTCATATTTATGCTAATGTGCAGCACCTCTTTCCGCCTCAGCCTCGCATGGGAGATGGGAGCCAGGCTAGAATTAATGACATCGCATTGGCGGTAATGTTTGCCGCGTTTCATTAGCTGGTATATCTTTAATTTCCAATAAACACAGTAATTAGGGGAGGTATCCGCGGAGACAGGCCCTGGCAGGCTGCTGCCGTGGTAACAGCTGTAACCGAATCTGCACAAAGGTAACAGCAGTCAAGGAGGACTTTCAGCTTAACCAAATCCTGCCTCGCAGTGGGAAGGGCCTCGATTCAATTATATGAAAATGAAGCCCACCACAGATATCAGCCTGGCCGTTCACAGAATAGTGAGAGGCAGGGGAGAAAAACATATGCAGGAGCCTCTGCAGAAAAGAAAGAGCCACCTTTATGTATGTATACCCTTTCAAATTGAAAATAAGAAATACTTATACTTATTCTACTTACATGAATATCACACTGACATAAACTTCAATTTCTCTTTCTATTATTTTAAAACCACTTTCACAGAAGGATCTCCCTTTGCTTCATCTTTCGAAAGCCTACTCTTTCAAAGAGGACTTTAGAGGGAGAAAAAAACATTCACAGAATGTTCCAAAAATCAGCCCCTTACATATTACGCAGGCTCGTGTTAGCTGTGAGCACAAAGGGCAGGCGGATGGATTAATCCTACACATTATAGTCAAAGGACTAGTCAGACTCATGTACAGAGAGGCAATTTACCATCCTGACCTTTCAATCTTTAAAACATTGCACATATCCCATTCCTCTCCCTACACATACTTTAGAATGCTCTCCTCCAATGCAAGGGTCGCAATCATCTGAGGATTTCTTCATCTCACCATGACTTGATGAACACAGTGAGATAAAAATGGAGGACAAAAGAACATCAGAGAGAATAAAGGAAGGGATGAGATACGAGAGGGATATGATGATAGAGACAAAGAACTGAGGATTTCTCCCTGAGAAAGGATACGGGCCATGCAGGTAAACGAGTGGCTGCGCTGCAAAGAGAGACGAGAGCTATAATTGAAGCTGACACCGCCTGCATTCCCAGTTCTGACCTACCAGTCAGAGTCTCCTGTTTACTTTGACACAAACAAATAGAGAACCGCAAAGAGCTAATATTCTGTGCCGGGTACTCAAGCTCAGTCATACTGAATGGCACCCATCTCACAGGGTCTAAGGGTGAAAGGCCTTAGATTTGTCAATTTATTAGTCTTCCGCTTCACACAGTAGATTGCAGCGTGGATTTATAACGTGCTTAGATTCATAGTTTAAAATGCTGAATGTTGAGTCTCTTGGAAAAGACGTGAGCAGATTTTGCCCTTTCTAATGTGAAAAAGATACCACTACTCTTTAAATTTATATTAAATATAATTTTTCATAAGAAACAAGAGAGAATGATGTCCTTTATTCTATAGACACTTCTTTGTTGCATGATTGCTTTTATTTGCCATTTTCAACTTTGTCAGTACTGGTGCCATCTCTACGTTCACTCCTCAGATCTAATCCCTGCTCGTGTCTGTTCCCCCTCCTCGGGCTGAATGTCTCATCAGTTTACCAGGGGCTAAGGAAAGGTCAACGCTCACTGGTAGGTCCCTGACAGTCAGGCTAGCCTGCTGCTCTCCATAGGATAGGGTTATGGGGGGGAGCAGACTGACTTCCCAGTATGCTCCATGAAGCCCCATGCCCAGTCTGGTCTCCCAGCATGCAGAATCCATAATGTCAGACATCTCCATATCCTCTTATTACCAGATCAGCTCCAGACTCTGTGTGTGTGCTGGTCTGTGATTAGCGACAGTGGCGTAACCGTTCTGTCCAGGCTTTGCACAGGAGAACAATAAGAGTTGACGTCTCCATCTGCTGCCATGAATTATTGCCGCTGCCCACCTCAACGAGAGAGAGATTTGCAACGAAGGGAAGGAAGAGCTCACCCGCTTCGGAAAAGCTTGCATCGTCGCCATAGTCAGAAAGCAGCATGCTCAAGCTACGTCTGCTCGCTCTCCCATCTCTGTTGATCTTTGGGTGAGCATATGGCCTGAGTGTCGAGAAAGTGCAGCGTCTCGGCAGGCTGGATTAGGGACGGAGTAACAGGCTGCGAGGGAGTGGTGATGGGCGCTTTGGCTGGAGCGCAGCGTAATCTACCCAGCAAGGCAGAGCACAGATGCTGGACCAGGCAGGGAGGCTCACTCCTCGTTAAGGGTCTATTACAGAAAAGTCCTCGTTAAAGAAACACCACTGGGGGGAGAGACCATCCGATAGTTGAGCGTGAACATAGAGGAGAAGATTTAATTAAATAATGAAATAATGGCCCCACCGTTTCATTGCGATCATGTTTCCAATTCCCTCATTAAAGGTACAGCAACCTGGGTGGGAGGATCAGTTAAAGTCCAAGCTCATAAAAGCTTTTCCCAAGAACCTGTTTAAGTTTCTGTCGCAAACTCTCCCACAGCCTCAGTCTCACCTTTTAGTTTGACTGAAGCTGCCTTCCTTTTCCTGCTTTTGAGATAAAGCGTTTTGTACGTAAAGCAAGCAGATATGTTGAGGGTAAGAGAGGGAGAGCAGCCTAAGGAAATCTGCTCAATAGTGCACTGGGGAGGGTGTTAACATGGGGCCCGGGGACCTCTGCCAAAATGAGTTAGCCTTACTTGATGTTTCAGTGTTGATTAAGAGACGGAGATGGGAATAGGTTTCAGCTCTGCTTGGTAAAGAAGCAGCAGGTGCACCTGGAACAAGCCAAAGTGATGACGGTGATGACTAGCGTCAGGCTGTACACTGCAAAAAAACTCATCCCTTACAGGTGATCCATCACAACACAGCCACATATCTTTGTCTCTTTTTCTATATACCAATTTTTATACAAATTGAACAAAATATCTTTCTTATTTTGCAAGGGTTGTTGTATGAAAACTCATAATTTAGGTTTGGTCATTTTATCACAGCAACACATTTAAAAAAAATTCAAATATTTGCTGTGGAAGCTTGGCCTCAATGAATTGTATGTATCTTTGTAAATAAATTCCAAATAAAGTTGTAATTCACTTATGTGAACAAATCAGGTATCTTTAAATAACCTTTATAACCTTTTTTTTTTTTAAATATTCAGCATCTGCAGAAAATACTAAATCTTGAAGTGATTGCATTTAAAGTATTAAGTGATGTCCCCCTAGAATCCAGTTAGTTGACTCCTTTTAACAACAATAAGATTCATTGATCAAATGTGATTCAATAACATTTCATATAGACATTTTCTGCAGTGTGGAGGCTGTAGATTCTCTAGAGAAGCACGTAGGCCGAACTGATGTAGGGAAGATTTTTCCTCTCCCTCTTTTTCACTATAACAACCTCCCTGAGCATTTCATAGCTGCATATGCTGCTGCTTAAAGCACCACTGAGATTTATGCCGTTGTCAGCTCACAAGGGTGCAATCAGGAATAAAGATCCCATAAACCCCTCTGATGTGTCCACAGGTACAGCAGTACCAGGTTATTGCTGATGGTGGATAAAACTCATGTAACTGTAGGTTTGGTATTCTCTCCTGTTCCTATTTGAATTGAAAGCTTATACATTGTTATGTTTATAGTGAGTTTCATGACCCGTAGACTCCTGGTTCCTGGATAAACTCCATGGAACACTTTTACATATACATCAACACCAACAAGAAAACAAATTTAGCCCTTCCCTCCGTCATCCCAACCGCAAAGCTGAGAACGAGCGAGGGACAGAGGAGAGGAGGAAGCAATACAGATTGCAGGCTGCCAAAGAAAGAGGAGATTAGGATGGATGGGAACACATGCATGTCACGTCAAAGCTTCAGGGCCCTTTGTTTTAATCCTAAGTAATGCTGATTTCCTCTGGGTTGCTGAGGTTGCCAAGAGTGCTTGTATGTGTATGGGTTTGTCGGTGTAACCATGTGTATACAGCATGTGTGTTTAGATTGTTTGTCCACAGGTGAAGTCCAGCCAGGTTGGCACCTAATGCGCTGTGTGTGCTACTATAGTTTGACACTGGATGAATGTGTGAGAGTAACACTCGGACCCACAGATTGTCCACTGTGTCCTGTGTCTGTGTGTGTGTCTGTGTGTGTGTGTGTGTGTGTGTGTGTGCGTGTGCGTGTGCGTGTGTGTGTGTGTGTGTGTGTGTGTGTGCCCTCCTGGCCATCTCTCAACGGGTTACATAAGTATGTGTGAACCCTTCAGGGGACTCCCCGGCTCTGGGTCCAGCTGGCACCGTGCCCCAGCTCCTAGCTTTGCCTTTCAACTCCATCAAGCACCTGATTTTATTCATGTCCTCCTTCACCTTGACAATAACTTTTTGTTTGTTTTCCTCATTTTAATTGATTTATTTGTTCTCGGGATTGTCTTAACTGGCGCGACTAACAAGGCTTGGCTGATACAAGCCCACATCGCTGCTGAGACCATTCATTTCTTTCTATTCCGTTTTTTTCATGGTGAGGTTGTCTGTTGTCATGGCTGGCTAGATCAAATCTACTCAGTCCTGCCTGGCTTGAAATATGTGGTAAAAACTGTACCGCTATAGAAAAATATGAAAATAGCTGTGACTGTCCATATGCCTGTTCTGTGTGATGATTGATGGGAAAAGTATTTGCGTGAAGACCAAGGTATGAGAGGTGTCTCAGTCCTGTCTGTAGGAGATTGCCGAGCAGTAATCAAAGAGGTGGCAAGGTGTCATAGCCGTCCACGGGCACTTTTTTTTCTGCTCCCGGGGACAGACGAGACCATTTGGACAAAGCTTGGATGTCTCGGCCTGAGCTGAAGTTGCACTGCAAACACCCCCTCCGAGCCCCCCCTCCGGGCTTCTCAAGGGCCATCTATCCCACTCCATCGCATCACCGTAGCGACAGCTCTCCCTCGCCTCCCCATCAATCCCCTGGCCAGTCGCAGCTTCCTGATCTCACTGCCAGCTCCTCAGCCAGTCAGCAGCTGCCCAACAACGGCAGGCCTGACAATCGCTTACCCGGCCGCCTTCAAGTCTGTCAGCCCCGGGCCTGTCAAATTACTGTCAGCGTAAACAGTGGGGGAGGCAAGGACGGAGGGAGGAAAGGGAGGAAGAAAAGAGGAAGGAGTGGAGTGGATGAGAAAAGAGTGTAGAGAGCAGGGTGGGGCAAGGAGGGTGGGGTTGGAGGGCTAAAGTGTCATGCACAGTCGCATGTGGGTCCCCTCACAAACACATACACACACACACACAAACTCTGACATGTATATGTATACATCACTCTTGCCCCATCTTCTTCTGACACTGGCACTCGCTCACTCCCATCAATGTCCCCCTCCCCTCTCTTCTCCACATCTTTCTTTCAGGTAATTCCCTTGGTCACATCAGTCCCACTCATCTCTGTGCTTTTTCTCCCCCCTGTTCCTCCCTCTGCCCCTCCACCACACAGGTTCCATCTATATCCCCCACTCTCAAAGCAGCAGCTCAACATTACTTTGATTCAGAAAAAAATAAGGAAAAAGTAATGGGCAGAAAAATGAAATGACTTTCTGGGCCCTCACGTAAAAGCGTGGCCCGCTCTTGGAGACAGGCAATATTCCCTCAATTATTGCCACTCACAGAACCCTCTACGCCGGTGGATGAAGTTTTAATTCCAGGCCTCCACTAAAATGGATGTCCTAGATATAATGTGGGAATAACTGCTCAGTGTTTCTGGATTTGCATGACAGTGCACTGCACATACGAGTTGGTGTTCTCACATACTATAGATGAAGAGGAGTGGATGTGGAAACTTTATATTGACCTGACACTAGCCATGGGCTCTCAGCTGTGAACTATATAACCTGTTTATTTCTTCATAACAAGATTTGTTTTTATTCTCAGGCCGTCAAATATTTACCGCTACATCTTCAAAGACCAATCTGATTTCCATAGAGCATACTATGGACAGTTTTAATGAGTACTATTGCCATTGTAGTTCCAGAGAAATATGGGGATGTTGATGTTGAATCTTCCAAAGATGTTTTTTTATTGCTGTACCACAAACTAAATTCCATCCGTCTACATTATATTGGTGAAACTGAAGCAGCTGTTATCTCAAACTATCTAAATGGTCAGATACCATGAGGGAGAAGCCAGGACATCTTTGCTTTATTCTACTTCTTTGTTTCTTGGGTAGCAGGGGGCCCAGCCTGGTCTCATTGTGCTTGTGTGTGTTTCCTCCAGGTACTACGGTCATGCAGGTTCGGTGTAAACTTACACTCTCAATCAGACCTTTCTTTTCATTGGATGTATGGCTCAAAACATACGTATCTTAAACATACTTAAACAACATTTTCTGACTATTTCTTTCACTATTTTTCATTTAGTGATTTATTTATTATTGCAGTCTCATGCTGGTAGTAATGTAACTGCGCCAAATGTTATTGTTAGAAGTGAAAACTCCCTGTATTAATCTGCTTTGTAATATTTTGGCGACAGCTTCGATGGCGCTGGACTCATCCTGAGCGCGGCCGCTTTGCTCCGTTTTTTTCTCAGTGTTTTAAACAATTTTTGAAATTATGTTGCAAGCCAAAAGAGGGAGAGTTGGCAGAGCAGTCATATTTTGAGAGTAGAGCTGAGAAGCAAGGTCGTCCAGGTCGGACAGGTCGTCAGCCTTTCACAGGCAGAAACACCCGCTCACATCCACACTGGGCCAGTCGTCACTTAACCGTACCTGCATGACCTAGGTCTACCAAGGGTTTTGATTCCAGTTAGCTAGGGAGCTACAATACTTTGACATTTGACATTTGGCATTTGGCATTTGGCATTTGGCATTTGACTCTAGACTGTAAATAACAATGGATGACATGACTGCTAAAGTGTCTTGATTGCCACGTTGACCTCACAGCTCCATCCCCCGATCACTAAGCTACGCAAACTCTAACACCAAATTCGCAAGAAGGTGGTGATCTCATGGCAGAGATTTTGGCTTAATTTCTGGATAGTGGGAAGAAGGGGTAATGTGTCAGCCATACAGTCCATGGTTTGACTCTGTGTTGGGACGCTGGACTAATTTGCCATACCGACTAACCTCAGGCACTCAGGTTTCTGATTGGTCAAGGGATGGGAGTGGCCCCACTGTGCATAGATGAGTGCTCAGATAATTGGTTGAGAGAATTGGGAGTCGTCAGCGGCCACTCTAACAGAAATGGGTCTAGCCAGCTGAGCTCCCGGCTCCTTAAGTGCCATATTAACACAGTCATTCCCCCGCCTTTTAATTGCAATCAGACTTGGAGGGCATAGACGTGGCCCTGGCCTTCCATCATAACCTGACTCACATGTGCAAACCTACACATTCAGGGGAAAAAAATGTGTCAGACTGCTCCTGATGAGGCACACAAGACACACGCTGACAGAAATCTTTCAGATCCTCACTGCTGACACACCAGGGGAAGTAAACATGGCAGCGAATTCAGCTTTGTTTCTGTCAAGCAGAGAGAGCGCGAGGAGGAAAGAGAGAAGCTTTGTCTTGGGTGTAGCTGTGTGGCTGTGGGAATCGATGGGTTTAACCAGCAGGGGCTTGGGTCTGTGGAGCAGGAAGAGACACACACAGGAGGTTAGGTCTGGGCAGAACAGCCTGGAAATGCTTTATCACCACTACCAGCAAGGCACAGTCTCCCATCCAGGGCAAAAGAAGCTTAGGAGCTTGAGAGGCTGCACACGTGTGTGTGTGTGTGTGTGTGTGTTTATCTCTGTGCCTTTGAGGGAAAGGCCTGTGTCTGTCTGAAAGCGTGAGCTGTGCATGACAGATATTAAGCTATTGTCCAGGGTGCTTCACTTGCATGCTGATATTGTTTGATTCAACCTCGCATCTGAGAAAAAACCTCAGGAAAGCCCTTTACTGTTGTTTCTGTTTTAGTCCTCCGTTAGCCAACCAGGTTCAGATTGAGCGATCAGAGAGAAATAAATCTGAAGTGAGAGGAGAGGAGATAAAAGACAAAGATAAACCAGCAGGAAACTGTAATGTCAGGAAAGGTGTGTGGCTTCTCAATGCTGACAACAGCCCAAAGATGGAGCGAAAGAAGTCGAACAGAAAGAAGAAGAGAAAGAAAAAGAAGACAAAGAAGAAGAGAGAGATGAATGGGAAAAAGACGAAGAAGATGAAGACAAAGAGGGAGAAGACGAAGAAGTACACAAGAAAGAAGAAGAGAAAGACAAGGAAGCAGAGAAAGAAGATGAGGAAGATAAAAAAGAGGAGAAGGAAGAAGACAAAGAAGAGTAAGAAGAAGACGACAAAGGAGAAGAGAAGCAGGAAGAGGTGGATTAGACCACTGCACGGTAGAAAAGAGGAAAAGACGATGGATTTGTGGAAGCCAGCTGAGGCTGATGCAACATGCTGACCTGTCACACTGTAGATTGGTGACGATGACATCACCCGGCTCGGGGCTAAGAGGTGCAGCTGAGTACAGATGTTCTATTACTCCAGCAGTGGGGCCAAGATGCTTTACCAGAACAGCGCAGGATGATTAAACGACTCTATAGGCCGATCACAGCATACACCTTCTGATGTCACATCCCTGCACTTTGTGTAAATTGTTTATTTATTATCTCTAATGAGCACTTCATAAATGTAATTGTGCGTATAGTGAGTTTGAGCTCAACAAAAAGACCACTGCGTGTTGAAGAAACTCGAGATGACAAATTAATCCCCTGTGAGTTATTCATCTCAAATACCGACAGTTTTGGTCTCTGACAATTTCATTCATTAAGCCAGGCGAGTCGTACAGTAATTGAGCTGAATAAGTTGGCCTAATGTCTTCCCCGTCCAACCAAACCGCACTGTCATAATTTGCCTTTAATCGGATTGCATTGTTTTGGCTGATAAAGTATGCTAACTTGCATTATTATGAGTAATGAGAGGAGCGGAACTTGCTGAGCAGCGTTCCTCTCCCCAAACAGCTAGAGAGACTGATTGTGTTTGTACAGTAGATGCAAATCAGCCCGTCTTCCTGTTTATTGATTCAGAGGACGTTGTTTGAAGTGGATGCTGCCGTCTTTCACTGTGAGTTTTGTACCTTTCACCTGCATCAGACTGGTTCTGTCCCACGATCCCTGGGCATTAATTGAAATGCGCTCCTCAGCTTGGTATTTGGATTAGCTGAGGTTTAAGTGCAGACTGAGGTTTAATTTCAACTGTAACAAACAGGTAAACAATTATAGACTTTTCATATAATCCTTTCTAGATCCATGTGGCATTTGGGTTGTTCAAAAAAGTGTTCTTTGTATATGTGCAATGTTGTGTATTCGCTGTTGTGTGGTTTATCAGTGCTCTGTGCTCTGTGAAACCTTATTGTTGCTGTTTACCAAGGTTCTGCACTCAAACACAACCCAATAACTTCACCATATTTATTACCTCTGCCAAGGAGCTGATGTTTTCACCTCTGGTTTGTTTGTTTGTTTGTTTAACAGGATTATGGAAAAACTACTAAACGGATTACCTTAAAACTTGGTGGGAGGAAGTGGTATGAGTCAGGGAAGATCTGGATCGAGATTAGGGCGTTAATCCAGGAATTTTGTATCACTTTCGTAAAAATTGCAAAATAGGTTTTGACTCTACTGGGTGACTATTTTTCTAGTCTCTTGCTTTTATAATTTTTCTTTTAATCAAACGTGTAGATGCTCTTAATGACTTCTGCAATTATGCTGAGAAAATATTCTCGGATTAAAACACCAAAAATATAGTACGGGTAAGAAAAACAGTAGCTGCAAAGCTGGGACAAGTAAACAGTTCATCCAATTTCCTGTCTGTGCAATTTGTATTTACATGGTAATAGTCTGTCAATTCATGTTTACAGAGGAAGACAAAGATATGAAGGTGCACAGCGCCAGTTTATCCTGGATATAAACTACATCAGGTAATGAGCTTTACTCAACTACAACACTCCAAAAACATAAATTGTATGTAAATGTACATTACGAGACTCCACCGCTTGATTCCCTTTTCCAAATGAGTCTCTGCTGCGCTGGAAACAACTACACAGTGGACTGAATGTGAACGAATCAACAAGTGTCCGAGCAGTCACAGCTTTAAAACACAGGTAGCCTGCTCAAAAACCGACATGATTGTCTTAAAAAGTGTTGCCCTCCGCTCAAATTCCCTTTTACTGGAAAACTAATTAACGCGATCAACTGCCAGTGTTGTTCCTGTCTTTCTTAAAACGGCACAAGGTATAAAACTAGACTAATAGATGTGTGGGGAAAAATAATGTATTTCCGCATGTTGATTTTAAAGTGTTTTTTTCTTTCTTGATGCATCAAAATAATGTTGGCACTAAAATATATGTGCTGCAGAATCAGGGGGTATTGTACAGCTGCTGCAATCTAAACAGCGTTAAAGAAATAGTGACTGTAGATTCCTGCTCATACCCATAATCTCTCACAGTAATATAATTTAGGATTGCAATCACTTGACCACACACAGACTATCAATCATCCAGGCTGTTAAAAACGTCCATACTACTGCAAATGAAATGCTTAACAATACGAATAAATAGAAAAACCAGACAGTCCATAAACCTATTTATATAACTAGATATATTGTTACACCAACGTTTTGAACATCATTAATAAGATTTAGTTAAGAACTCTCAAATAGGTTCCTTTTAGTGTTTGTCTCACCCTTGTAGCACTTTTCTGTAATAAGATAAAGCTCAATCATGACATACGTATATTTTTCCTGTCTTCAATGAAAATGTATCTATGAGCTAATTATCAGCGGGAAAAAGAAATGAGATGATAATACGACCTTTCCAGTGTGCGAATAGCCAAAACTAAAATGGGTCTAAATAACTCCGAGGTAAGGCAGAGATAGGAACCTGGCAGCTTAGAAGACTGATAAAGGTTTTACCTCCATTACAGGGGCTAAGACGAGGCTCGGGCCACCGCGGCTCTGGATTCCAAGCACGCCTCTGATTTGTCAGCTCTGGGAAAATGCTGTAATAGTGGACGTAATGGTACAAGGAGTTTTTTCTGTGTGTGTGTGTGTGTGATAAGGTGGGATGAGGTGTGCTGTTGGGAGACAGAAGGAGTGAATGACGGTAGAAAAATGTCTGCAGATGGATGCTGAAACAGCCATACATCCTCGTTAGACCCCCTGTCTCCCAGCGGCCAGAAAGTCAACAATCACACACACACACACACACACACACACACACACACACACATTCAAAAGCAAGCATACACACACACACACACACATTCAAAAGCAAGCATACATACACACACACACAAATACATTCTGCCATCACTAAACTACATTCACTATGTTGAAAAACTCCTACTCTGGCAATGCACAATTAGTGCATGCAAGATGTACATTGAGAAACACACACTATATATGGGGTTGGGTATAAAACCTGAGTTTTTGAGTGTGTCCACAAAATATATCAAATGTCGCTATTTCTTTCAGAATGTTTTTTTATCCCTTGATGTTTTCGAATTTAATTTATATTTAACTAGTACAGTGCCTGTTCTAAATGTGTCTGTTTGAAACGGCCTGTTTGTTTGGCCTGTGGTTGCAGTTTGGACCTGCAGTTATCTGGCCAGTACAAGTAAAGACCTGCTGTAGGACTCAGTCCAAAGAACCCTTAAGCTGCACCACTGCTGCACAAAGAGCTGTCCACCTGCTTATTCAAAGTTCAGTGAAGATCAACTCAGTGCCCTTATAACCCCATATTGGAGAATCGGTTGTTGTTGTGAATGCACCCGTTGTCGATCACATCGAAACTTATGCTGATGAGTCCCAGCTGCTGCTGCGGAGCGCTGGTCGCCTGTTTATTCAAAGTTTATTAATATTGAAAATATTGGCTTATTTTCGGACTGAGCCATGAAAAGCTCTGTGAAGCTGTATCTACGCACAGTAGTGATTTGGTCAAACTGCTTAGTATTTACCCGAAAGTACAGCTGAGGCAAAAGTACTTACAGCTTATCTCAAAATCAGGTGTTGTATTTGCATTGCTATAAAAGAGTTTTAGAAAGTAAAGTTCCCTTCAAATAAGTTTTTTGCTGAAAACTCGCACATGAACGTAAAAACAATTCCTAATGTTCTTTTTCCGTGCTTTCTGAATCTAGGACAAAGTTGTCACACCAACTGCCACCAATCCCACAATATCCACTTTCAATCCGCCCACCCCACAAACATCACGAACAGCCCACCACATCATGTCCTCTCCCATGTTGTCACCTCCTCCTCTGTCCACCCACAGCACAAGTCACTTGCCCTAAAGGGAGCTGGCAGAACTACAGTGAAGCAAACAAAGACACAAATGGCCGCCCCGCACGCGCCCGCATTCATTACCTCTCATTTCCCTGACACACTAAACCTGTCATGGAGCCGAACGCCGCGCACGCTCGTGACGGGGCTTCACGGTGCCGACACACTGGCCTTCGGGGCCGGCGGCTTCCACGGTGGAGATGCTCAGAGGGCAGTAATGAATATACATGTGTGGTCTGCAGCGGGGATGATACCGGGAGAAGTAGAGCGAGGGGAGGAAGATGAATATTGAGTTAATGTGCTGAGCAGGATGGAGCCACACTTCCCAGTTCCCCAGTCACGATGTCCTCTGCTGTTTGTCTCAGTCTGGCTTGTGAACATAAATATTTACACGGCTGTCACGATCGGGATTTATAGGACATTCTCTGCTCTTCCCGTAAGAGAAATACAAAGTATGCTTTATTCCCTCTTTTCTTTTGCAGAGGTAACTTTCCTTTTCGCGCAGTGGCGCTGAGATTGGTGTTTGCTCTGGGACGTCTATGCAACCGTGTTTACTCTGTATTGTACACTGAGTGCACGGGGTGTGAATATTGTCTCATTATATTGACAGTTCTCGTCCTTGCCAGTTTCAATAACCAAGCATTCAGCAAAAGAAGTGCTGCAATATAAACAGTGTGGGTATTTTCAACTGGTTAGGGAGAGGCAACCGAGGTAATAAAACACAGACAATATTCTTATTGTCTTTCTTTGTAATACTGGATGCAATAAAAAATACTGCGGGCTAACCTGTCTGATGTGTGTTTTTGTGCAGTTGTGTGACCGCTCCCTGGATTATTCTCGACGGACGCAGCACAGATGCGAAACACCTTCCCGTCTCCCTTTCTCTAATCTCCTTCCTCCTGGTTCCTTCCTAACCTGCCGATGCCAAGTCTATTTTGTCATGTAACTCGTCTGATAGGTTGGCATGTAATTAACTCCTTGGCATGCACTGTGGGTTGTCATTTGCATGGTAATAAATCTCTGCTCTTTTACTGTAGGTGTGTGTGTGGGGAGTGAGAAGGGGGGGGGTATACAGACAGGACTGTGCTTTTAGCTTCAGCAAACATCGTTGTCTCACCTCCTATCAACCCCCTGCGCAACTCCAGCCTGTTTGGTCCGAGAGGAGTCTTCATCATTTCAAGGTGGGGGCCCAGATTGATTGAACACTGCGTTTAGTCTCTATGAATGTATGGAATGAAGACTGACAGCTATTAATCTGATTGTATTTATTTTATCCCTATGAGTCTTGCCGTCCTTTATGGAGTCATTTCCCTTTGTTCACTTTATCAAATCGTGAGCTTCATCTTCCTCTTCTATACTGGTTCAGTTAAAAGCCATTAAGAAGAGGCCCGGGCCAAAGCACGTGTGTGTGTGTGTGTGCGGTGTGTAAGTATGTGTATATTCGTGCCCAGGAGTACACTTTACACACACAAATAATAAGCCGAAGTGATGAGCCATTTGGGGTGAGGAGTGTGTGTGTGTGTGTGCGAGGGGGTTGCAAGGTGATTATATGTGTGTTTTGAGAGATGGATGAACGTAGTGAAGATTGTACTCATCTGTCGTGGTACAGTGCTCCCATCAGGCTAATGAGTGTGCTGAGGTGACCTCAGTCTCGCAGGTTCACAGGCCTGATTAAACATGGTCTCCGAGGCGGCTCAGGGGATGCCGGGCGGACTGGCACTTGCTCGGCTCTTTCTCCCCCTTCTTTGCTCCCCTCCATCGTACTAATGGCTCCATCTGACCTAACCCCATTCATCTCAATGCCCCCCACCCATCCAGCCACCCACTCACCCACTAACTCACCCACTCACACGCACTTCGTCACTCCCCTGGCTTCACTCTGCTAGCGGTATTCCCTTTGTTTGAATGTCATCTGTCGTTGTTAATATTTGTTCTCTTGGCTCGTGTGTGTCTGTATCTCGAATGTTCTACGGCTACAAGTTTCCTCTTGACTGTCATCAAAATATATGTGTGCGTGTACGTGCACGCTGCGTCTGTGCTTCTGAAACCCGACCCTCATATTTTCTCCAACTACCATCTTTCTATGTTTATTCTGAGCTAGTAAGCCATAATGAGGCTGGGGTTGAGGGATGATGATTAACTGCAACAGGATCCAGGAACTGGCATAACTCATGATAAGACAGCTCTCTGCCGAGACTTTGATTTATTTGGCTGTAAGGTGCAAAATATCGGCTGTTCTTTGGAGCCGGGGGCCGCGTGGGGTCATGAGTCGGAGACGTGCAGTTAAGACGCAGCCGGCTAGTGCGTTTGTTATCTTCCTCTCTTCACTTTGATCTGAGTAACTTCACTCGAAGCTTGCTCAAATCATCACCTAAGACATTTTAAAGGGCTGCAATTAGGGCCAAATAGCCTGCCATTTATCAAGCTCCTTTCATGTCCACCATTTTATTTTATGAAAGCAATCGATTGTCTCTGTGGCGTGGAGGTGCAGCCCAACATCGGCTTGGTAAAAGTGATGAACGCAGTCAGGCCCATTGCTCCAGCAGTAAGCGAGAGAAGGAGTGAGAGTGATTTGGCTGGGTGGAACACCATGACCAGTACTTCTTCCACATTTACAGCAAGTAATCAGACATCTGAGTAATCAGACAACACAGTCTGCTTAAAAGCGAGACAAAATATAATATAATAAATAGAAATATATATATATTATATATTGACAGCTAGTTGGAATGCCAGGGGCAGCAGGCATCTGTGTTGCAGTTGCTGTGTTTGCATTCCGGCTGGGGCTCAGCAGTTTGGAGGGATACTGAAGACTAAAAGGATCAAATACGCAAGAGGTCAAGAGAAGGAGAGAAAAAAGATTGAGCGAGAGATAGCAGTAAGGGAGCAGAGAAATCCAGCTCGTTGTTTATTACAGGTGTGTGTTACTTAGTCTTCGCTCCAGAAGAGTGCTCAGCTCCTTTGCAGACAGACGGCAGCAGAAGGATGTGTGGCTGACTTAGACAAAGAGAGAGGGAGACTGCAAACACACAAACACACACACTAATACACACAATCACACACAGACATATAACTGACTGGAATTTGTTTATCATAGCAAAAGCCTGTTTGGAAAATGATGTCCAAAATGAGCCCCATTCATCAATATTTAAATTCTCCACCTATGTAATGAAAGGTATTTAATACATTAAATATGCAGGCATTCTTTAAAGATTTGGTCTGCAGGAGATGTTTTTTTTTTGTCGTTGCAAGTATTAAAATAGCCATTACATGCATATGTATTAGCAGCCTATATTATCGTATTAATGAGAGGAATATGCACACACTCACATACACAAACAAGCAAATTATCTCATATTCACATAGTGTGTAAACACACATACACACATAGAGACAAACAGACGCAGAGCAGAGCTCCAGCAGTGCGGGGCAGGAAAGGAGGCTGCAGGGCCCTGACCACATAATCATCTCCTAGAGAGTGATCATCAAGGCCTCCAACATCACTGCACAAACACACCAACCCCGGACCCCCTGGCACGAGGAGAGGGAGGAGGGGGTGAAGACAAAGAGTGTTTACAGGAATAAAAGGGAGGGAGAGTCAAATGAAAAGGGTGTAGGGGGAGAGAAAGGAAATTAAAAAGTGGAAGGCAGAAAAAAAGAGGGAAAGAAGGGGGTCTGTGTTTACAGGGGGGGAAATGGGAGAGAGCCAAAATTGAAGATTGAAGAGAGACTGAAAGACGGCACAGGGGGAAGGGAAGAATAGATAGATACTGGGATGACAAGGAAGGTAAAAGGAGAAAGAAAATTAGGAGGGGAGAGGGATGGGTTTTGACTGAGGGAAGAGAGAAAATTGGGAATGGAGAGAGGCAGGAGTGAGACGGCGAGATGGGGAGGAGAGGAGAGAGAGGCATTAAGAAAGAGAGGAGAGGGGAGGAATTGGGGTGAAAATTGGGCCGTGTTGACAGGAAACGGCCGAGGAGGAGAGAAAAAAGAAACATAAAGCAAGAGACAGAAAAGAAGGGAGCGAGTGAATCTGTTTGCCACGCATGAGTGTACAGCAGTGTTGCCGTGGAAACGCCAGCCGTTTGGATTATGAGCTGATTAGTTGCCCTCCTCCTTGAGCTGCCTCCACTCAACAGAGTGTGTACATACTACCTGGGACACGGTCTGATGAACACTCACACAAACACAAACACACACACACACACAGTCTTCATTCAGACACATACATACAATAAAGTCAGTCTTCACTCTTGGTCGACCATTGTATTCGTTGCAGCCAATACCTCTCCGCCTTAACAACTCAATCTTTCACTCTCGGCTGGACTCGGCCCCTCGGCCTCGCCGCCTCTCTGTCTCTCCCTGCGTGTGACGTGGCAGGGTGCTAATCTCGCCCCCTTATCTTCGCCTGCAGCTCCACTCGCATTCCCTTCTCCGCAAGCACCTTATCTGCCATCATTGTCAATCAGAGCAGATCAGGCTACCTACAGCTGAGTCCGCTCAACCCCACTCCCCCCTCCCCCCGCTGCCCCCAGCCAACCAGTCTCCCTGTACATGTCCATTACCAACAGCACCGTGCACGCTCCCGTCCGCAGCATCTTCCCCGTACATGCCCCAGCAGCATTGGCATCTTTTGTGCGAGTTTGCCTTAAATTGAGGTCCCCTCTTGGCATCTGTCTTGCTCAGTGACCACAAACACTTCCATCTTTGTTAGGAACTAATTTGCATATTTGAAGACTAAACTCTGTAACTGCTAATTACCAGCTCCCTTCTTGTACCTGCTTATGGCAAATACACGAGTGAAATTTAATTTTGATTAAAATTATCATCAAGGGAAAGGAAGCAAAGTGCTGCAATAATTCAGTTGTAAATATTCTAGCTTTACAACTGTTACTTTGCAATCACCATTTACAGTGCGTGTATCACAGGATCAGCAAATAGCTTTGTTTTAACTTTCAGCTGGTGCACATAAAGAAAGGAAGGAATGTTTCCAGCAATAAATGTTAGGGGTAATTTAAACTTGCTTTGTCGGCCATATTTTAGCACATTAACCCGTGGGTTGAATAAGAAAATAAAAACTGAATGTTTGTCATTTCGTAATGAAAAGTAATGTTAGTATTAGTCAATTAATTTTCAGCCAAATTTTAGTTTTTATTCTTAAATGTATCACTTTAAAAAAAAAAAATTGTCATTCTTCTTCTGTCCAATGCTTCCTTGAAAGGACAACAACCCTAAAGTGATATGTAAATCATTTTTTCCATGCTCTAAACACCATTTTTCTTTTAGTCTTACATATGTACTTAAAGCAATAACCTAAAGGACGGTCTCACACTCCAGCCCAATGTCACTCTCTTTCAGTCAGGCAGAGCCCATAACCTCCCATCTGTAATCGTGCTGGGAAACAAACCCATCTCAATAGTGTGCACACGGCGCATACACACACCCACCCACTCAATAATCAGCAGCTCTCATCTAGAGTGCAGGAATTTTCGGTTCACAGGCTCATCGCGATGGCAGCCACAAAGCAGGTACAACAAAGGAAGGAAAGAAAAAAATAAAATAGCACAAATCCCTTTTGGGCAGGTTTAATATTTTTAGACGAGGGCACTTTTATGTGGGGGCAGGTGTGCTCTGACTCCCTAATGCTGGAGTAATTGTAGATAATGGAGTTTTAAGGACAGCTGCTGATGCAGGTTTAAGTAGGATTTGGGTAGAGATTTATGGTGGAGGGAAAAAAGGGCGGACGGGCGGAAAAGTTGGTGAGGTACGAGTGCGAGGGAGTGAAGGAGGAGGTGGCAGAGGAGGTGTAGAGGTTAGGGGAGAAGGGCAGGGGCGGGGGGGGACGCCTCAGCTTATCCCAGCAAAGGTGAGAAGCAGGAGAAAAGGTAAAAAAAAAAAAAAAAGATACGGCTCTATCTTCTATCAGGAAAGAAAAGCTCTAGGATTGAGCACATAAAAAATATAACTCATTCGTAGTTTAGTGTGAAACGGAAGCCCGTCTGGCCCGGTGCTTTTTGAGAAAAGGGGGTTATAGAGGGCACAAGCTGGATGACTAATTGGGGAGGATATGAAATGAGGCTTGACTCAATCTACACCCTTGAATCAACTCTGCCCTACAGTATGCATCAAATGGGCTCCCTAAGTGGTACTTTTCCATTGATTATACTCCTTCCATGTTACGCTCCAACTCCTTGTTGGAGAAATTTGACAGAAAAAAGAGAGAGGAGGATCCGGAGGGGGCAGTTGAAATACCGGTCAATACTTAGCAAGGGGCAAACCAGAAAAGTAGGAAAGCAGAGAGTGAGTAATGTCATATAAACAGATATTCATGGGAGCGATCAAGAGCTAGAGAGAGAGAGGACAAGGTGTGTAAAAAGTGCATTTGGCGCGCCGTAAACGCAGCGGTGCGTGGCACTTCGCCTGGCATGGCACTCACACTTTATGAGGTGTGGAGGGGCCATCTCCCTCGCCTCTCTGCCCATTTTAATGATACAGTTTAAATGGAAAAGCTGGCGCTTCAGCCGGCACCAAGGACTCCACTCCCTCTACACACATACACGCACACACTCACACATCCACGCACGCTCACGCAAATATATACTTTTATACACATCAGTATGATCTCTGAAAGTTGAACTTTTTTTTTACAAATCAAGAACTGTAACTTCTCTTTTATTTCTATCCATCTATCTGTCTATCTATCTATCTATCTATCTATCTATCTATCTATCTATCTATCTATCTATCTATCTATCGATCTATCGATCTATCGATCTATCTATCTATCTATCTATCTATCTATCTACAATAGACATGCTGTACAGATGATCATAGGCTAGATTTAGAGCTGTGGATGAGACAGTGGAGCGACAGCGATGAAGGCAGGAGGTGAAACCGGTTGTCTGAGCTGTGAAGTCTCCTCAGATCTGCCCTGTGTGTCTGCCCACTGTACAGATAGCAGAGAAGATTCTTACCCACACCCCTCACCTATCACTGTAACCTCTGAGAGGAGAACATACCTCAGTAATGCAATATTGATCTGACAGTGTGTTGTGTGTCTATGTGCGTGTGTCTGTGCAAAAGGTGTGCAGGTATGTGTGTGTTTGGGTGAGATATGCTCTCACCAGCCCTGTGTACAAGTGTCTGAGCTGTGAGAACTTTGTTGATGTGTGTTCCATTGTTTGTGTGTGTGTGTGTATGTGTGTGTGAGGTTGCTATGAGAGGATGCATTAATAAGCGGGAGGAGAGGTGTTAGCCTTGGTGCTATTTCTGACACCTCCCTGTCAGAGCCTTCCTCTGCAGTGGCAGGCCCGACTGATCAGAAACTTGCGGGGGCCTGTGCACCCTCATTTCACCTCGTCTGTCTCACTACAGCCTGTCTACGATGTGACAATGTTATACGTGATTTACAATATTTACAGTTACGATTACCGAAGCTTATTTTACCAGGTGAGTAACAATTTTGAAAATTAGCCCTTTTCAGATATGCATTGCGCTACGTACATTTTCCCAAAATGTTACAGAGGAGCTGTACTTGAGGATGCACATATTCCAGAACATTTACGGCCAGCCCCCTAGTGGAATGTGTGGGAAATGTCTGAGTGAGTCCATGTGAAAATACTGTGGAAGCGTATTGCATTGAACCTCTTGGAAAAAAAAAAAAAAAAAAAAAATGTTTTTTTTTTTTCCTGTTTTCCCGAGATAAAGATAAAGATTAGTCATTTAGTTATATGGGGCAGCAGTGGTAACACCTTGTGGTTGACAGGCAACATTACAAAAGAAAATTGTGGATGATAACGTTTTGAGCTGCTCGTCTTATTAATAGAAACCTACTGACATAATTCATACAAGTCATGTTGGTCAGCTTTCCCTTGAATGGCAGCTATCGGTGGGTTGCTGCCGTCGCGGCTCGCTCTCATTAGCTCTACTGGAGGTGCTAGCGAGGTGCTACTAACGCCAGCTGAAGATGACACACTCGGGCTCGGACACCACACAACATTAAACGCTGTAAAGTCTTTCAGATCGACGCCGTGCTGCCTTAAATGTTTGCTGAGCTTCACACATGCATTGCACTGTGCCTTGTCGTCACTGTCTCTGACCGTTTGTCGCGGCTCATCTTAGCCACCTTAGCCATGCATGCTAAGTCGTGTGTACACAAATGGAAAGTGTTTCGTGTGCAGTAAAACTAAAATCCTAAGTGTAACTGCTCTGAGCTGCAATGGAGAAATAGAAACACAAAAAAATTGTTAGTAACTTTGGAAGGTCTCCAATTTTATTTTACTTTAGAAATGACTGAATACTACAATTTGAGCAGGAGCGAGAAATACCTTTTTCGGTGTTCATCGATTGACCTGTTTCATAACTGAGATGACAAACTGTGAAGGTATACCTGAAATGTACCAGCTACCGTTGTAGAATAACCATGACCCTGACTGATTAAGTCTTAGCCTGAGCATGACTTCTTATCCCACCAAAATCTGGACGCTGCCTGTAGTGAAGTTTAACAATCAATTAATCATTGATGGTCGATTGTTGCCAGAGGTACCGGCAGCATCTCGAAGCCTCGATGCTGGATTTTTTGGCAGTGAGACTCTCTGGCTGGTGCTCTGACTGTAAAGCTTTACTGCACAAAGGGCTTGATGGCACACAGACGTCCAGGCTGAACCTACTCCAGTGCGAACGGATAAAATAAAGTTGCACTCTGTAGTACAGCAAAGGCAGACAAACGTTCAGAGTGACAAAGAAAAACAACAAAAAGCAGAAGAGGTTTCGGGAAACATGGCCTTCATTTTGAGAAACATTTGAAATAGAGACTTACGAGTCTCTGTCACATTTTCAGACGCTCTGTGATTTTACTAAGAAATAAAAATGATATTTAGCTAAGTAGAAATTTCCAGGTCATTCCTTTTAAACCAAAGAATAAGAAAGAGATAACTGCCCTGAAGAAGCCAAGAATGCCTTTGCTTCAAAGGTATTACATTTTGGCTGGTAGATAAAAAGGAAGAAATAAGAACACACGAACACACCACACACACACACACACACGCACACACACGCAGAGTGTATATAGACTGACTCATAGAAGCCCAGAAACACCAGCTATTCCCAGTGCAATAAAACAGGCAGACTAACTAATGGTACCACCCACACGCTAAACATACTTTTTTTATTGCACACCACCTTCACAAACAAACAAACACACACACACACACACAAACACCTTCCTTGGTCCCAGCCCACTCATTGCTTGTTAGCTGCTCCATCGTGTGTGAGTGAGGGTTGGGTTTGTTTCGCCTTACTGCTCTGACACAGTCTGGCTGCTGCTTGCTGTATCTGCTCAGTGCACACCACCACCGACACTACTCCACTTAACAAACTCTTCTGATTACAGTTTGACTTTCTCGCCGTCTCCTTCTCTCCCTCCTGTCTTTAATCAGCATGTAAACAAGCGCAAGGTCATTTTCTTTCTTAAACAAAATGGGCGAGATAAGGGGAGCGCGCTGTAGTTAATCCTTTGGACACACTGATGGAGGAGTTTGTCCTGGTGATGCTCATTGGTTAATTATGCAAGAAAGTGTGTCCTCTCGTTCTCCGTCTCTCACTGTCTCTCTCTCTCTCTCATGATGACTCATCAGTTTTTTTCTTTCCTCTTTTGCTCTCTTTTCCTCCCTCCTTGGTTCTCTCCCCTAACCCGTGTTTCTGTCCGCTCCCAAAAAACGTTTGATCGCACGTTTTTTACAAGATACCATGTGTGTGTGCGTTTGTGTGATCCAGGTATTACTCATGCTGTTTGGGGGGCGGTCTATTTACATAGTCACATCATGGCTACTTGTCTTCCTCTAATGTTTGTGTGTGTATGTGTCACAACATGTGGAGATGATTCTTGAATCAGCACGACGGTTTACACTTGTCCCTGTGTGATTAACTGCAGAGTTGGTTAACTCTTCACCCCCCGTTTTATCTTTGAACAAATGCCTGCAGGTTGTCCTGCACGTCTTATGTCACTCCCTGAATGAATTGTTAGGTAGAGGAACGGATGGAAAGATGTGTATACAGACTACTTAAAGAGGAAAACATATCTGAGATGTAGAGAATGAGGTTGTATTAGACTAGGTGTCATATTGGAGGGGTAATATAAGATTAGCCTCTTGGCTGCGTTAAAATGAAGAATATAGCATATCTTGTTATGATTTACTTTGGTACTGGTTAAACAAACAACAAAATTATCATAAATAATAAAGATTGAGCAAGAAACTGTCTTCCCTGTAAAACAAAGAACTGCACAGACTTTGAGGATTGCTGCCCTTTTCTGTGGAGGAGGAAATGTTTTGTTGTGCTGGACTGTATTCTGTGTGATATTCATAGAGGGTTCGTTGGTTCTCAGGAAACAGTGAGTTTGGTTCTAGACTTTAGATCTGTGAGTGGTGAGCACAGTATTTATTTGTTAAAGAATGTAAATACTAATAATCTTGTAGTGTTTTGGCTTTTTTCTCATTAAATTACAACTATATTCTCGTAATTTTATGACTCAGATTTTGTAATATTACGACTTCATTCTGTGACAACATTATTTTTGAAATCTCATGTCTTCTTTATCATGTGGCAGTTGCGTCATAGAGTGGAAACAACAAGAAAGAAAAGTTTAGAAAAAAACTGTTTTCATTGTAACTGTCTAAGTAATGACAGCAGCCAACTCATTGCGAGATGTCAACTCCTGTTTCTATCTATTGAGACGTTACATCGTCTGAAACTAGATGAAGACGTCTCACAAAACTTTCAAAGAAGGTTTACGCACTGATCATCTCAATATGAGACGGATGGAAGTTTATTACTCTAATCAGCAGCATTTTTGATTATTTTGTTTAAAAGAAATTCAGCATCAAATATTAATTTTTTGTTTTGTTTTGGAGTTTCCCTCCCAGCTGTTATTTCCAAAACAGCCTGATCTTGATGCGACAGAAACTTTGATGTTTAATTGGTTTAGGAAATGTCATATTGCAACGTGCAGCTTAGTAGACAGCAAAGGGAAAAGACTGAAATCATAATTCTTGGAGGTGTGACAGCACCCGGGCCTCATTTCCATCCTTCTCCCACTATTTGTCAGCCTTCTCCTCTTCCCCAGTGAAGCAGCAATGTTAACAATGCTGTCCCCACATTTACCAGTTCTGCCTCATTACAGCTAAAGAAGTGGATAAATTAGTGCAAGAGAGCATGCACGGTGGGGTCCGACTCCACCTGTCAGCGAGGGGGAGATAGTGAATGTGTCGGTGTGGGGGAAGGGTGTAAGGGGGCTGCTTACAAGACACATTAAAACAAAACCAAGTCAGTGAGGCTGACGCACGGCAGACCGTTCAATGTTTTAGAATGACGGCATCTACGCAGAAAGGTTTTCACATTTTGTCAATCAAGGATTCCCTGTATTCATCATCTTAAAACTTGTATAACCTTCTTTTGTCTTTGTTTAATGATCATTATGAGTCGTTTTACAGGTTCAGCTTCTTGCTTTCAAACCTTTGCTTTTAGCACAGAGCACATCAGCATCAGCGATTTTTGAAAGTGCAGAAGTAATTTGGGATCTTATTTTGGAGAAAAACGCACAGTTTTGTTTTGTTTTTATGTTGGCTACTTTGTCCATAGAACAATCTTTCAATAAATCGTGAGGCTGAGGTTGCTTGACTCAAACAACCTGGGCCCCAGCCTGTTTTACTGTATTGCAGTATATCATTGAGATCTAAAGGACAAATGGGCCTTGGTTGTCGCCATCCTCTGAACACCAAAACTCTGCTGCCCCGCGGCCTTTGAGAAGCACCATCTCTCCTGCTCATATGCCTGGTGCCTCTGGCCTGCCATCTTTATGGGCTGGTTAAGAGCTCTCTCACAGACAACTGTGTGTGCCCATTCACAGTCACCCGTGGAAAACGCCGGGCCTTCCACAGTGTTCACCCGCCTGCCAGGATTAACATTTTGCACTCTCCAAGGTTGAAAATCCCATCAGATGGAACAAAATTAATTTTTGTACAATATTCAGGGCCACCAGCCACATAATAGAAGACAATGCCGAGTGCATCCCTCGATTGTGATTCCATTCACTCCCTAATCGGCAGGATGGCCGCGCACGGTGCAGCAGCGTAGTAAATGCTTTCATCCCAGGGGGATAAGAAAAACAATGGCCCTTTTTAATTTCTTTTCTAAAGCGGGCAACAAAAAGAAAATGATATAGACGTAATTGATGATGAAGGGAGCAGGGGGAGCCTCAGCAGAGGTCTCACGTCCAGTGCCCAGGCCTTTCGTTCTTCCTTTTTAGTTTTTTGCTTGATAATGGCAACTGCTCAGGGGCACGGGAGGTTGACAAATATGGCACGGAGGACAAATTGATCGGCAACAGAGCACAATTTGTCCCTTAAAAGAACGGGTAAAGTCCTGTGTGGCCTGAGTAATTAGTTTAACCTGCAGCATGTCTGTCCAGAAGTGGACCTGCTGTGGAGGAGCTTTGTGTGTCCTTTGATAACACTGTGACACACACACACACACACATACACACAACTGGATTACGCTTTATTTCCTACTTAATATATCAACTAGATAAATGAGAATAAAGGAAGGGGATCGGTTAAGTAACCACCTCACAAGTTGGAAGTCAGTGAAGAGGAGTTACTCCTCAGTGACTAAAAATCAGCTTTAATAAAGGGCTAAATTTAATTGATAAACTGAGAACGTATTCCATGAAATGATGTGTGACTTAATGTTTGGGTTATTTTTAGGGGGAACAAATACGGGTTGCTTTCTGTCTGCATGTACTGAGCCCCAGACAAAGACATATGGCAGGTCCAAGATGGCCACATCTGTGATGCGATGCAGAGAGAGGGTGTCGAGAACACAGATGCACTGGTCCATGGCAGAGTGCTTAGTGACACATAATACTAGTGTTGCACAATGTCCCCCCTGACCCATTTTTGTGTGACACATGCTGAAGTCAATTTACTGCACTTTTTTAATGCACAGAAGAGGAAGACGAAGAAAAAAGGAGGCCCAAGCATTCTTGCAACTCCCTTTGGCGAGAGCTGAAACCTTTAAGCTTACCTGCTCAAATTGGACAAGAAACACTTGAGAAGGTAGGAGTTGGTTACTGTCTCTCCCCTACCTATCTTCTTCTTTGCTGCGCTTGGCTGCCTTGTCATTTATACAGGGTCAGGTGCTGGGCTGCTGGTGCTCTCACTCAGAAAACCAAGGAATCTGGATCCCTCCACAGAAAACCATCTGGGTAAATGACAAGTACGGTTGTGGCGCCATCGCACACTCAGCACATTCCTCACAGAGAGGGTGGAAAACGAGAGTGGGGGAGTGAAAGTGGTACAGATTGATGATGAGAGAAGACGTTGGGGAAAGGGTAGGAAGAGGAGAACGGCCCGAGTGAATGAGAGACAAAGAGAAGCTGGATCTTTCCTTCTTTTTTTTCTACCTTGGAAATTTTAATTGGCTTTTGGGCTTCACTAGCACCCAATTAGCATGCTTTTTACATGCGAACACCAAGAGCTAATTGGCCTGAGAGGAGAGAGCAGCACGATCCAGAAAGGAGAGAGAGCAGTATTCATTTGAAGATCTGCGGCTCCAGTAGCAGCAGGCTGGGAGGCTATTTGGCAAACAGTTGGAAATAACATTGTGGTTCTGCGACTGCACATATTATTTATTCTTTCTTTCTTTCTTTCTTTCTTTCTTTCTTTCTTTCTTTCTTTCTTCAAACAATCTCTGTCCACACAAGCATTTTGGCTCTGGATCAGTTGGAATCCCAGTCCATCCAACGCACCTGAAAACACATATCAAGTTACCACTCACAGTGAGTGCTACAATAATAGCTTGTCTCCTACACATTATCAGTTGTATCCTTTTAAAATGCAGAACTGCAAAGACAACAGGGTCAGCAATGCTTGTAATTGATTATCCATGTGGTTTTCTACACTAGCAGCCGAGGCTAATGCCGGGGGTTGTCATGTGATCAGGGCGTCATGGCCATAAAGACCCAATCAGCAAGCGGTTGTGAGTGTCTACGTCATTGTTTTTAAACATCTCTGTTTTGAGTAATGAGGAGACCAGGCATATCCATAGTAGAGTGTGTTTTCTAAACAAACACATATTGGTATATATAGAGAGAGAGAGGTGTGTGTGGTCTTCACAACTGTGTGATCATCAATTTAGCTGGTCTACACAAACTGTCCTGAGGTAGAAGGTGAGAGCGAATGGATCGTGCAGAAGCTACAATTTGGCTCAGGTCTGTGTGTTAACATCCCAGGTATTAATCAGATCCAGGGAGAAATCATTCATGGGCATGACCTAACCTGTCCCCATACAGCACCACACTGCCCTACATTGGGGAATATGCTGATAGTGCACATAAACACATCAACAACTACGAGCTCACTGAGGGCAAGAGGCTGAATCTCTGATTACATTTACGGTACAAACTGTAGCAGCAGGATCTGATGCACAGGACATAAAGAGCTCATTATGCTCTTTACATGCAATTAATCAAACAATGTAAACAAAGCCCGCCTCATCCACAGCAGACAGAGCCAGATTCCCTGGTGGCAATTCAGATGCGGTACACGCAGTACAAGATTTAGTAAATAAAGGGGATGTGAATTATGAGAGGTATGAGACTCGCAGCCAATCTGGAGATGATGTAAGAGTCGTAGCTTCCTGCTGAGACCTCACACTCTCTCACACACTCATACATATTTCTGTCTCCTCTCTATCACACTGTTCTGCCCTGTTCCTTTTTGTGAAATACACACATTGCGTTAAAAGGAAACAATAAAATACTGCACTAGTAGAAATACACTCTGAGGGAGATACTCAGGAGGCTACACATGTTCCTTTCGATTCAATTCACGAGTTGCAGAAAGTGTACTTTTTATTTGAATGGTCAATTTCAAGATTGAGCTTAAACTTTTCAAGGTGTTCATGTAAAAATCTTTAATTCATCCGAATCAAATCATTTTTATTGTGTTATAACAGCACCTACATTCACTTTGGGTTTTTAGATAACCTGAATCTATGAATAAGCTACCGTGCTACATTTTATGCCATATATACAATACCTCTTCAGTACACAACATATCGTATCATTTTGTTGCTGTTCATGAACAAGCAAAAGTGTCGTGAGCCATGAAGAGACAACAGGAGTTTCAAGTCTCCTGTTGTCAGATACAGCTGCACTGACAGTGTGCACATGTCGGAGAGCCAACCACTCGATCTTACGTGAAATCATTATTTCTCTATATCTCCACAATGTGTATGTGTGTCCTGTTAGATGCTGAGGATGTTCTTACTTTTTCCACACCTGCAAACCATTCTGCTGCACATAGACAACAAAAACTGTAAACACAACATTGTGAAGCTTTTATCAACTCTCTCTGCAAAGATTACTTTCCTTTTGACACATGTCGTCCAAGACAGGCCGTAATCACACCGTCTCCAGCACACCAAAGTCAATTGGTCAAAATGACAATGGTTCATCAAACTCGCATACACCTTCTTTCCCACTCCACTTAAAGTTTGTATGAATTGTTTTGATGTACCGTATGAATCCATCAGGGTGGTAGCGTGGTGTTACTCCCCCGCTGGTCATTTTGAGTAAACTTTGTTTTCACCTGGGCCCTCCTGAATGGAAGGACAGAGTGGACCCTCATCTTAGTGTGGGCATGCATGTGTGACCTGAACGAGAGTGCAGTTCCTCAGCGAACACGTAAAGTATGGTCAGCCAGCGCTTTGGCTGGAGAAGCCAAATTGGCCATAGTTATGAATGATTGTTTGTGTCTGTATGTCAATATATATGAGACAGCCTGTGGAACGCCATCCAATGTAAACTGGGATTGGATCTAGCCCCCCTCCTCCCACTCTAAAAAGCTAAAAGTGGATTGTGTGGATCCAACCTGGCAGTTAAATATGTAATCTGCAATCTTACCCTAAAAACTATGATTAACTAACGGATGACGCCTTCATTTATAAATCTGGGTAAAAGGTTTAGTTTGGCTTTACCCAGATTATTGTTTGGGCAGTGTTTGTATTATTTAGTTCGTCCCATATTTTATTCTCACTTTGTCTCTTTTTATCTCCTTCTGATAGAAAGATGTTGATATTTTTTGAATAGCCGATGTCTCATCGTTTAGAGAAAATGTGTCTTTAAGTTTCTTGACAGGCACACTGCACAGTCGTGTCCACAGTGCTGGCAGCATTATGCGAGCGAGCATCTCAACCCTTCAGGCCATGACAGTGACAATGAGGCTTGTCCAGAAGTGTCACCTCTCCCAGTCTTTGTCTGTCTCTCCCTTTCTCCCATTCACATTGTTTTCTCTCTCCTCTCTCTCCCCCTCTTTCTCCCCCTCTCAGAGAGACAGAACATCTATATTAGCCTTCTGTATGCAGGCTGTGCTCAGCCGGAGATTGCAGGCCTGACCCCTCGCTGTGAGCTCTACAGGGGAAATGTTTACCCAAGCCCCACGGAACATGCCATTAACCTCTTTCCAGATAGAAGACAAACAAGAATGTGGGCAATAAAGCGAGTGAACACCTATCCAGGACCATCACGACAATCATCTCATTATGGAGCTGGGGGAGGTGTAACGAAGCAGGGAGCCTGATCTCCCAGGAACTCTTTTGCCACAGTGTGCCAGTGTGCTTGACATTCAGTGAAGTGCAAACAACATATTAACACAACAATAAGGAACAATATGAAGCTCCGCAACTCCATCACCTGCCTTTGCCACCTCTTTCTTCGCAAACCATTCCCTATCACAACTCTTCTCTTTCCTACCAATCGCTTCCCTCCCTTTTTCTCTCTGTTCCTCGGGCTCCGCTTAAAGCCCCAACCTGAGAGGATGTCTTGGTACGTTGTGAAAGAAAAGCAGGGGTGGAGGGGGCCAGTAAGGAGCTTGGGCACTGGAGCAGCTTCTCCTTCTCAGAGACCCGCAGGGGTAATTCAATCACACCTCGATAATTCCCCTGATGTGGGAGACGAATCCACCCTCATACACATCAAGCACAGATAGACACCACAAGCTCACGCTCATCCCAGATTGAGGGTCTCCTCCTGGGTGGGCTTAAGAGCTATGTGTTACCTGTGTTGTTTGAAGAGGCCATTAAATTAATTGAAAAAGTTACCTCCTCACTAAAGGCAAATGGCAGAAGACGTGCGGGGGAGAAAACCGGGGAGAGAATTAAAACAAAAACACCAGATGGTGACATACATGGTAAAAATGATTGTTTATACTTACTGTTTGATTATACGTGATAATGAGAGTGGGATTCCTCAAGGCAATTAGTGTCTGCAGCAGCCATATTGTGAGAGGACAGGGGAAGGACGGCATTGGCTGCTATGAGGGAGCGCTTATCAAATATCTCCTACGGGGTGATTAGTGTAATAAGACACTGCAAGGTGAGATAGGCCACTCACTCTCTTCTGTGTAGAGGTGTGTGGGGGTGTGTGTGTTTGTGTGTGTGTGTGTGTGTGCGTGTTTGTTTGCGTGTTTGGAGTGAACAAAAAAAGGAGGGTAAAAGAGGGAGACCGCAGAAATGTGAGTGACTGTTTCCATCTGTTTCCAAATCTGTGTCTTAATGTAAACTGTGTCGCCATGTGCATCAATGTGCAACAGTTTGTGTGCATGTGTACGTGTATGTGTATGTGTGTGTGTGTGTGTGTGAGAGAGCAACTGTTATATAACTTCTATGTTAATGTAGATCCCCTGGTTGCCCCGGGGGCTTTGGCCTATGACAGAGGGCAGATCGGGGGCACTTACCCCTGGCAGAGTCTTCTGTTCATGGAGGGCGCTCTGGGCCTTCAGTGCTGACTCTCTGGCACAGTATGTTAGAAAGGCACATCCTACAGGGAGACATGAGAGACAAAGGGTCATTCAACCAGACAATAGTTATAAAACAACTACACATCATCATTAATGATAAAAAAGAAAGATAAAGTAGAACGAAAATCTGGCGACTGAGAATTTAGGGTTGTGCCAAAAGGTACAAGTTCATTTGAATGTCATTATGATACTGTAATCTAAAGGATTTTAGATTTAATATCCATAATATTAAGAATGTAAAAATACTGATTATAAAGGAAAAAGTACAAGCCATATTAAGTATATGAATGGACAGACGTGAATATGAAACTCATTTAAATTAAGTCAAGTCAAAGTTTATTCATATAGCACATTTAAAACAAACTGAACAGACTTAAATGTAAATACAATACTATTTAAATGTTTAAAAGCAGAGAATGAATAAAACATACAAAAGCAATACAAAGTCAAACATCATAAATGATTGCACAGTAACAAATGAAATCAATGTCTCAAAGTGGATGTGAAGGCAGCCTCACACCTCTCTCCCCCTGGCTGTTTGTTCAGAGATTACATTACATTACATTACATGACATTACATTACATGTCATTTGGCTGAAGCTTTTGTCCAAAGTGACTTACAATTAGTACACTCAACATTTATGAGGGGCCATTTAGGGGTTCAGTATCTCGCCAAGGACACTTCGGCATGCAGATGGGAGAGATGAAGCGTCGTCTTCCAGAAACCACATTGGAGCCTTCCAAACGATCCCAGAGATTTGTGACATCACTGAACTTATTCCAATCTACACAAGGCCATCATATAAGACTAACTGGAGTTTTACAAGCTATTGCCAAAAACATGTATTATATTACAATGGAATTCATACACTGTGCTGACAGCTGGAATGTGGCACTCTGAAGTTAATAGCTCTATACTCTCCAAGAAAATAACTGGCTGGTTAGATTAAAATCGTACTCATTCTTTCCAAAAAATTAATACAGCTTCAGATTAGATTTACTGGTCTTGTGCATACCATCATTCTTTAGCCTCTCAGAATAAAACATTTGCCAAAGACCTTGTATTTTTATTATTATTATTATTATTTGTCATCTTATTCTTTCTATTAATCTATTGATTTTAATATAGTAATATTACATAAGCAAAGTAGAACAGAAGAACATAAACATAGTGGTGTGATCTTGGAGGAGGACTTTGAACAGAGGGGTCATGGAAAATGCTTTCTCACTCCAGCTTCTTGTTTTCATCGTGTAAAACCCTTTATGCTTCTTTCTAATGAGTTGTTGAACAGGACACTGGAGAGAAAAGTCAAACAGCATGCTCATGTTTTCACTGCCAACATATTAATAAAGCTCTGCTGATGAGCTGAAACGGTATCATCTCTGGAGACTTTTCTTTAAGTTGGAAAAATTGAGGAAAGCAAAATGAATATGCATCAGTAAATAAGTCGGCTTTCATTACAGACTGAGTGGTTGCTGTGTTACGTGCTTGGCAGCGTTGACAGTGGGTGACCCCGTTCAGAAGAGGTTTTGCACTATGCAGCATAATTTCCCATTACTACATGTCACACCTGCTGCCAAGGATTCCCACGGGAAGACACACACAGACACACACACACACATACACACACACACACACAGACAAAACCCGGCATGCAGCACATAGCACCCATCAACCCCGAGACCCAGCGGCACACTCTGGCGCTCGGCCAAGAGAGCTCCCATTCACGACAACCTTCAACCTCCTCCACAACTAGGCAGTTACTCAAGAGGAAAAATCACCTAAATGACAATGATGAAACAGCGTGTCACACAGCAAAGCAGAAAAGTTTGGGGGCCTGGGGTGACACTCTTCATCCTTTGTGACATTACAAAACTGTGGGACATGAACCAAGGCCCCGGGGGGCCATGTCCTAGCAAAAACTGGAATTGTAGGCTATTGCTGACATTCTGCTACTGCCATACAAGGTCTTTTTTATATATCATGTCATCTTGCTGCTTTGGCAGTGATTTTATATATATTAGTAAGATGTCATCACATGATTTTACGTGGTGTTAGTTTATAAACATAAATCAGTACAAAACTAATACAGGAGCAATGGCGATTTACCAGTTAAAGTTTTTGGGCCATAGTCCTTCTAGGAAAGTTGATCTAGACCACAGACTGTATATAAAGATGGACAACACTTCTCTGAGAACTGCCCATATCGACAAATTCAGCCCAGATATATCCCAGAGAGGAACAAAGTCATCTTGCGCCAATGTCCTCATTCTGCAGAGTAGCGACAATGTGACGGAGTTAGGTAGCATCAAATAAATAATAAAAATAAAAATTAATTAACATGTGTTTTGAGTTATTGGTCCATGTCCAATCCACAAACATGGTAGGGGTGGGGTTTATGAAATACACTGCAGCCAGCCAGCAGGGAGCGATGGAGAGCTTTGGCTTCACTTTTGGGGAGCACTCATTTTGTCAATCTTTAGATAGAGTATTTCTTAGTCTTTCTCATTTGGAATGAAGGAATTTTATGATTTCTCAAATTTATTGGGGTGAAAACCCTCCAGCTAAGTTTGACCTTTTATTTCCCTGCCCGTCTTCTTCCCTCTTGTGAGTTGTTTGTCTATGTTTCGTTTTGTCATGGCTCCGGCTGTCCCTCCAATTCACCTGCACACCTGAGCCACACTGTCCAATACGTCCTGAAGCATTAGAACCGGTTCATCTATCAAGACTCTGCCAGATCTTCAGACACCGTCAGTGGTAGACACGCTCCACTTGATCTTGAACTTTGAAGTTCATACTCTTCTTCAGCCTATTCTGGTTTTTGCAAAAAACCTAATACCTGAAATTTCTGCCACGCTCTGCTGATCACTTCACTCAGATGCCTGCTTGTTCCGCTGCCTGTCCAGGTTGGACTTTGGAAACTGGATCTCTGAAACTCTCTCCTATACCAGAACCTTGATCCTGACAATCAGCAAACCTGTTCACAGTCAGATAAGTTTTAATTAAGGACCTGAAAAGTTATTTTGTCTCATCTGCCTTATTTTTCCTTTAGACTCCAGCATTTTCCTGAAACCTCACAATTAAAAAATAAATCTTTTCACTATTTTTCTTTTGTTGTTTACTTTCAAGCACTATGCCTAAAAACAGTTGATGTACTTGTTCCTTATGAAGTTTTAAACTTTACACCACCAAGTTCTTTTAGGATTCATATTTTACATGCAAAAACTCTCCATAAACCAGCGCTTTATGAAGCAGTTAACATCAGTTTCACCTTGAGCAACTACATCATTTAAGTAGCACTTATATATTAATCATATAAAAATAAAACCACACATAATGTAAGCCATTCTGTATAATGAGTACTTTTAATTGCCGTACTTTGCAGAACATTTACTTTTAATGGAGTACTTTGCTACTTTTACTTGGCCTAAATACAGATCCAACACTGACTCGGTTGTTCCAGACACACACTCTCAAAGCCAATGGCACTGCATCTGAAACAAGGGAAGCAACATCCACCCACTGCATATGTTGTCCTGTTGCTTCAAGAAAAATGGCATGTATCTACCTACTAATTCCATAAATGTCTCTCATGTTTGTCTGTCTGTATATGCAATGCATCTTGAGCTAACTTAATCTTATTTGCTTTACACATGACACATGTATTGTAAATTACCAAAACGATTGCAGTGCTGATTTGTGGTACGATTTAGACACACGATACGTTCATAATAAAATGACATAAATGTCATAAACAGACAACCAGCAAGCCATAGCAGTCAACCAGGATGAGGCAGCTCAGTCTATGGATTGAGTTTAACAAGTCTTCTTCTACATCCTCTGATAATTTACAACAGTGCCTGTATACTGGGTCAAACCTTAGGTCCAATCTCCCACCAAATCATTTAGATAATTTAATTTATTTCACCATATCAGGCTGACACATTCACTCTGAATTTCAATCTGAATATCCCACGGGATTATTAAAGTATCCATCTATCTATCTACATTCACAAGTGCTGATCTCTGTCATTGCAACAACATTCATGGAATCACCTTCTCTTTGGCAAGTTGGATTCAAAGTAAGAACACAACATTTACTTTAATCACAGATCTTTTATTTTGAATAGTTGAAAATTTGGGTTGATTGGTTCACAGTAAATCATTCAACTTATATACAGACTCCCCAGATTGTGTAATAAAGCAAATTCAGTTTTATTTTAGGAGAAACATTGACTAAAAAATCTGATAAACCAGGTAGGATGAGCACAACGTCTTCAACTTCACTCTGCACCATATACTGTTTATATAAAGCTCCGCAAACGATCACTAAAGAAGCATATTGTAGAACTGTTTGAGGAGGACTCACTAATGACAAGCAATAATTCAGAAGTATCTCCGGAGCTTTAACACAGGCCAAGAGAAAAGTCCACTCCAAGCAGGCAGCTTGAGAACGGGCACTGGACCTGAGAGTTTAAATGACAGATTTTCTGTGCATTGCAGCCTTTATATATTCAGACCGGCAAGATGAATGCCTCTGCCTCCTTGTGGTGGTGGAAAATCAGCAGGAGTTTAAGAAAGCTTCATATCCGACACTGTGGGCTCAAGGGACATGAAGCCCAGAGGAGCCGGTGATTGAGAGAGCGAGTTTAGGAACAGATGAGCATTCAGAATGAAGAACATGAGAAGAGGCACAGTGATATAATGTGAGGAGGGAACAGGGACGTAGCAGCTGGTAGAAAGTTAGGGCTGTCATCTTAAATTTTAGGGTCGGTTAATTGGCATGGGATTACATTCATATTACACATTATCATTGTTTTCCCCTCAGTATGCAACCGTGCAAAATTGCAAGAACATTCAGCTTGTAAAGCAGCAGAAAGTGCAAACTGATTTCTGGGTTAGCAAAATAAATTTAACAAAATAATGTTAATTGTAAAATAAAAGACATGGTGTTCTGTGTGATGTGTAGTGATCTAAAGCAAGATCTCTTAACTGTAATGTCAAGTACACACTATTTGTAGTGATAAATACAAAAAACATGGTAAAATTAAATGCTTAAGTTAATGAAGCTGATGTTCTTAAGATTGGAGGATGAGTTGAATGTGAGAAGAAGAAATTAGGAGGTGAAAGTGGACAAGGTTCTGAAACCAGGACTGAGCTCTGGTGGGGGTTGAACAGAAGGACTGTTGGCGTCCTGTGATGAGCAGGTTAAGTGGGATGAAAATAATACTTTGGTAATCAGAGACAATTTAAGACACTATAATTTCAGCAATGGAAAAAGGTTTAGCAAATTATATTTTAGAGAAAATGAAAAAGTAAACCCTGCAAACTGGTTCAAAGACAGAAGCAGGAAATGTGTTGCTGGGTTTGCGAGACACGTTCCGGGTAATTACTTAAATAACTTTTCCCCCTGTAACGCTTCTTCTTACAATTTGTTTTAAAATGGAAATTAGTATGTGCTCACAATTACATGCATCCAGGCATTAAAAGTAAATTGTGCTTTTTAAAGCATCAGGTACCTGTAATTGAAATAACTTTAGAGAACATTTGTATAAAATTTGAATTCATTAGAAGGGAATTCATGGATCATGAGCAATTTGCTCGCCTTTGCTCTCTTCACACATGTCTGATCCCAGAATGTTCATTAAACCAGGAAAAGGATGCACATTAAAATTCAGGCACGCTAAAAAAAAGATGTAAAACAACAGGATGCTGCAGCCTGTGATGGACTGACCCCCCCACGGGTACTGAGACAAATACGATGTGAGGATTCAGCCAGCGCTTCATGTTTCATGTTAACCATGATGTTACCTGCAGAGCCTCTCTCAGTCGTTCTATCCATCTCCACTCGGAGTGGGCTGCTCAGCTGTCTGCTTCACACACAGCCCCCTCTCTAATGATCAAACAGGTTTCCTGTAGACTTAAACTACACCTGTCACTCAACTTACACAAACTGTCAGTCACTGCCCCATGCGTCCTCTGTAACACTCACCCGGTGGATAAAACCCTACAGAAGCATGGATCTGTAACTCAGTGGTCATTACTATAAGTCAACAGAATTGAATTCAACAAAGAAACTGTCTGCAAAGCGTCAGGACAGCTTCAAAGATTTGTTGTTACAGCCTATGAGTCGATTGCGAGTAGATATTAGTGCCCTGCTGAGGTTTACTTTTGACATGTCAGAGCCCGTGAGGGGTTTTTATGTCAAATTGTCTGTCTATTTATAGGCAGTTACACTGCATGGACCTACAGAGGGGGAGCAGAATGGATGAAGATATTTAACAAACTCTTTGTATCTCTTCCTCCTGGCTGTGTGCTGCGGCTCAGTGTCCCACCTCTCAGCATCAGAGACGGATTGATAGATTACGCGACTCAAGCAATAGATTTGCCCCCCGCCAACATTCAGCATGTCTGAACAATGCACGCGCTCTGGCACCGACGCTAAGTATTATGATAATGTAGTGCTCGCCGAAATGATGGATGTTAAACAGCACGACCTGGCTGCAGCACACAACGAGGAGCGTCGTGCCCGCCAGTAGTGTCAAGTCATCCCACGCATAGTCTAAGGCTCCCTGACGACCCACAAACTATCAAAGCCACATTAAAGGCAACAGTGTTGAACAACTCCAAGGTGGGATGTAATCATTGGTTTAAGGAAACAAATAAAACGATTTTCTCTCTGAAACGATTCACGGTTTGACGCGTACAGGAATAAATGTAATTCCCCAGATATTCAGACAAGTCCCTGGGGGGAGCTCAGATGCCCAAAGTAGGAATTCACAAAAAAACGTGTGTTCAAACTCATGCGGCACGGTCCACAGGAATTAGCTGTGAGCAAACATGGCATATTTTGATCTGCTCTTAATTGTGGTGCGGTTCTGTGTCACGGGTCTGTGGAAAAGATTATGCTACAAATCATCTATTACATAATTTTTTTACTAACTGATACCTACAGCCATATACATCATCTGTGTGGAACAAATCAAACCGTTCTCAGCCACAAACTCAGTTTAAAGAGGCATATGGAAGTGGTAGTCAGACCAAATTTACAGCACCGCACTAAATCTTTATGAACTTTCTTTTTTCCTTTCTTAAGGGATAGTCGATCCAAGCTATATCATCCCCCCATTCTTCTGTTGTCCTGCTGTGAAAAACGTCTCTGTTGCTTTTTATCGTAAAAAAGTGAATTGACTGTGTGATAATGCTGCAACATTAGATGCCTCCCAGGCCTTTGACATAATAGCCAACCACTATCCGATGGCACATTACACATTTTTTTGTGAAGCGAATAGAAATGAAACTACTTTTTAAACCACAATGTAATAGATAATCTATGGACGAAATATTATTACCAACTTTATTTCGTGTAGAGTCGCAGGAAATGACTAAACATTGTTGATGATGGTTCCACAGCTACAACCCTGTGCAGATTAATACCATTCATCCAGGCAGTGCAACATCGGGTTATAATGAAACTACCCACAGGCCTGTAGCTGCAGATAAAGAAGCCTCATCACTGATACAAGGGATTTCTATGGTGAGTCTTCCACATGTGACCCCGACATGTGACCAACCCAGAGGAATTCAAACGTCCACGCTTCACCACCAATCATCATCATTTGATACATGGTTGTTAATTTACATATCTAGCAGACACATAACTATTAGCATACATTATAATAGGAGTCATGCTTTTGACCACCTGTTGAATTTGCACTCTCCCTTCAGCAGCTCTGTTGTTCTGCTCTGTTGAAAAGGTGCGACTCTCTAGCTGCTAAATGCTCCATCGGCTGGTCCCTAATGCTCCACTGTAGCTCGGCACTACATGACTTTCTGTCATCAGTGAAAACAATCAAACTGAAAACCAACACAATGAGCTGGAAGATGCTTCAAAGCTCATCCGGCCGATTCTCTGTGGTTCCATCACAATGATCAATTATATAAAATGATTTTATTCCATAAACCTGTGTAATAAATAATCATACCTGAAAGCTGAAGCAGAGGAGAGTCTTTGATTTCCGAGGTATCGACAGTGATATAGTGATATAGAACCTTTAACCGGAGAGAACCTGATCGTGTTCTGCGTTCAGCCACAAGTCAAATGGGAATTGTTAGATATCCCCTTTGTCCACAACACAACCGTGTCCCAGCTCTGCAGCTACAGCAGTCGAACGTCCTGAATCATCGGTTCAAATACAGCAAACAGATACATACTGAAGAAATTAGACTAGGTTTTTACATCACAAAAGAGGGTGATAATATTCACCAGCATCATGAGACCCAATGTAATTATTCATGATTTACAGTTTGTTCCTATAAACACTATCATTGTAAATATTATATTTCTGTTTAGTTAAGTGGACTTGTGTAAAACTTGATATAAAACATAAATTACAATTTAATTTAAAAGTTGTAGACTACATCTAATTATATGGGAGACACAGTGAGTTGTTTACAAGAGAATTCACTTTGAATAAATGTGCAGCATTTAGAAGTCAGAGTTAAGTAAGTGATTCATTTTACCTTCACTTCCCCTACAGAAGCTTTCCTCTGTTTCAGACTGGTCTCTCAGTCCGTGTTTTAAACTGCTCTCCTTGACTGACACAGCTAATGAATGCACTCTACCTACTTATGTTTTGTTAACGACACTAATCCCATTTCCTTACTCTTGTCCCTTCTTGCTTCAGTCTACAGGTATCATGCATGGATGCGGCAGGAGGCATGTACATGGTTTAGGTGAGTGGCCAATAAGAAAAACTCATCCATATAATGCATTTGTGAAATCGTATTAAAAGTGCATGCCTGTGCTCCCAAAGTGACTTTGAATGTTATGCGGGATGAAGTGGGCATACTGCATACATCAGAGTGGCCTTGGTGGAGGATGATTTGAGCGGGCACACTGTCTGGCTTTGGAACAGGATTATCCTTCCCGAGGCAACCATCCTCCAGAGTGTTGACATTCAGGGATGGTTGAGGACAGGCGTAAACAACATGAACATCAGAAATATTGTTTTAATCGATCACCGGGCGCCAAGGAGGAACGCTGGGAAGACGAGGAGCGTGTTGAGCACCAGCAACTGATGGCTGGAGGAACAGGTGGTGCACGGAGACCTGCAGGGCTGTGTGCACGCACAGGAAAGTAATGCTGAGCCCGACACTCCTTTCCCCCGCAACAGTGCTTTACTCCTGCTGATCGATGAGATCATGAACTGTAGCCACTGACTTACATATCATACATAATTTGCCTGCACTGTAAATGCATCTTTTTTTACTGAGGGCGAGCTGATTGTGAAGTCAACGCCGCTAATGCTTGTGTGCAAATCTGAACTTTTGTTATGTGTGTGTGTGTGTGATTCGAAATTAATAAAAGGATAGAAACTAAAGTCTGCAAAATACCATAAGTCACAATATATATATATATATATATATATATATATATATATATATATATATATATATGTGTGTGTTTGTTTTTTTAATAAAGCAAAGCATTTTAACTGGTAATAAAACAAAATAAAAAATCTGCAGCTCAAGACAGCTTGCTTATAATGAGACAGATAATACAGGAAATGTGAACTTATTTTGGATTTTGGGCTAAATTATTATCGTTAATTTTAATAATGATATTAAAAAAATTGCTTGCAGTTATATTTCGATAATACTACGCCCATAATAGAATAAGATAAAACACTTATAGAAAATGAATAATAGATAAACATCTTAATTCAATCGTTTTCTTTTAAAATATGTCATTATATCTATGCTACTGTATAAATAAATCGGTTGTAGCAGTTTCTGTTGTGGAAACGAAAATCGAATAAATGTAGAAGTGCGTAAAGTAACAGAGCTGGAATTCTGGACCTGGTCTTTTATTTTGTAGCTAAAACATCCTCCAGCCCTATAACCACACTCTGACATCCATTATTACAACTATCATTTATAATGATAGCTATTGAAGTGATCGATCCCTGATTATCACTGGCCTGTCTGACTAATTACTAAGTGAACACAGCTCCCCGGACGTTTTAGACAATGGGTATGTGTGTGTGTGTGTGTGAAGTGAGGGGTGGCATGGGGGGGGGGGTGCATGCTGGATCTCAGCCTCCTCTACTATCCTGCTTTGTACTTCCTGACTGCAACCCGCCCACGGAGCAGCAGCATCACAATACAGATGCCATGCACATAGTATTTTCCAGCGCTAATGACGTCTGAGAGCGTGCACGCTGCATATTAGCCCGCTGAAAAGGTCAAAGCAGCACTACAGCACCACGTTAATCACCGGTGCTGATTGCCCTGATAATGGTTTTGCATTTTCCGCTCCCCTGAAAGCATTTGATTTCTCTGCGACTATATGTACAGCGGCAAATGGACTGGAAGGAGAGCAGGAAGGGGCTGCTTCTTTTTCTTCTAAGTTGTGATGAAATGTGTGCAGCTGCAGAAATAACACAGCAGCCCACCGTGCCTGTCCCGCCCCCCTTTAAACCGGGATGCTCGGCAGCCACATGATCGTCAATGTAAACACACAAAGGCGTTTTCAGCTGTAGTATTCACGTGGACGGGCTGGACCATCAAGCCTGCAGCTCGGGAGGCAGTGCCCCTCCACGTGTGCTCCCTCCCACGCTTCATGTATATGGCTGTGCATGTGTGTGTGTCCCAAACATCTGCAAATTACACACTTGTCCTGCGCCCTTCCCCTGAACTGGGACGTTTATGCCCCTCTTTCTTCTAAAGGTGCATAAAAGTAACATATCCCGAATAAAAAGAACCAACCTTTATGCATTCCCGTGAACCTGTCTTTCAGTACAGTGAGTTCGTATATCTTTCCGAATTCCTCAAACAGCGGTTTCAGGTCTTTTTCCTCCAGGTTTCGGGGGATCTGGCCGATGAAAAGCTTGATGGCGTCGTGGTCCTTCATTGGAATAGTGTTCTGGCCGATGGTGAGCCCGTTCATCCTGCCGGCGCTGTTCGTGGTGCTGAATCCATTCTCCTGCTGCACTCCGTTTGCAGTGACTGTAGCCATCTTTCCTCAATGGGCCGGCGGGCTGCTCTCTCCCTCTCTCTCGCTCTCTCACTCTCTAACTCTCTCTCTCTGTCTCTCTCTCTCTCTCTCTCTCTCTCTCTCTCTCTCTCTCTCCCTCTCTCTGTACTTATAACTGCACAGCGCACACTGCACCCCCTCCCTTATATTTCCCCTCTTCTCTTCCACACTCCTCCTCCGCCTCTCCCTCCCTACAACTCCTCTTTCCCCTCTTGTTTTTGAAAATCAACCTTATTTATTTATTTTCTCATATCTTTTGTGTTTTCATTTCTTTTTTTTCTTTTTTAAGTGACCCCCCCCCCCCCCCCCCCCTCTCCACTTTCCACTCTCCACTCAGCCTGCCACTTCACACTGTGACGTCAGGTCGTACTGTTGGTGAGTAGGCCCCGCCCACCTATCCCATATTTGCATAATGAGCGCGTGAGACTGGGATGGCTGAGGGCCCCATAGGGTAGAGTAAGAAAGCAAACATTTGTGTAGAGCAGAGAGAGCTCGGGACGTTCAAATGGTGTGAAGGCTGCATCTGCTCCCACTGTTGTGTGAGGTCATTTAGGTTTGTTAGAGCAACGAGGCAAAATGTGGATGGAATAGTAGCTTTAATAATAAACAATCTGTATTTATAAAGCGCTTTTCTAGTCATGATGGCCACTCAGAGTGCTTTAGAGTTCATCTTTACATTCACCCATTCACACAGCACAGCTTTGTCTATGAGAAGCTTCAGTATCTTGCCCAAGGACAATATTGCGATGACTGGGAGCGAACCGTAGATCTTCTGGTTAGTGGACGACCGCTCGAACCCTCTGAGCCACAGCCATCTAGCTCATTTAATCCTAACCACTATATAGAAGCTCAATATTAATAGATTTTTATGGTTATGCAAATTAACTGGAATAAATTGTGGTTCAAGAGAATGTATATGCTTCTATTCTGATTAATAATTTTATTTTCAATTCTTAGATACTGTACACTGATGTACAGTTTGTAGACCATGTTACAATGAAGCCCTGTCATTATAACACAGGGGCGGCTGTAGCTCAGAAGGTAAAACGTTTTGTCCACTGAGCATGGGTCTGTGGTTCAATCCAAGTGTCCTCCATTCTGTGTGTTGAAGTGTCTTTGAGTAAGCTACTAAACCCTTGCAGTGTGAGTGATATGGTAAAGAAAGTGCTGCAAATAGATGCACTGAATGTGTTCTAAAGGCACACATTGTAAAGGTACAAAAATGCATACATGTGGCACAGTGGGCATAAAAACATCCCTGTCAGATGTTGAGAAATGAAACTGGTGTAGGTCCTGAAGACCTGAGTTATGAAAGCCACATCTGTGAAGTCTTGTAGAAATGTTCTCTGTAGCACTGGATCTGAATTCTGGTCCTCAGAGTCCTGCTGGTCTTTCACTCTAACCATGTAAAAGGGAACTACTTAACACCTGGGATGGAAAAGGTGAATGCTATTAACTACCTTAGAGGATAGATACTCGATCCCCACTGCTCTGTGCTCACATGGTCTGATGCAGGTCACACAGAAATATGACACACTTTTAAAAGAAAACACTTTCAGCAATAAGTTGTAACAATACAATTATCATTCAAATGTTAGAATTGGTTGTAATAAAAGACATTCGAAATATATATATCGATATAGTATATGCTATAATGAAATGGAGAAAAAAAATGAAAACCATCAAGTGTCTCAGAAATGGATTGGGCTCCTGTATCCCTCCATTCTATGTTTGATGATGATGGTGATGAGAGAGTGGTCCAACGACTCCAAATTTGCCATCAGTGTTAAAACAAAAGGCTTTGATTAAGAGGCTGAAACACCTGATGACACTAAAGTACATCTATTAGGACGTGTCCCTAACATTCACTGGTGGTTTCTAACATCTGCTAACATCAACTGGTGGCATTTTAAATAGGGCATCATACATACAATGGATATTCTCCATCTTGTCATACGTTCACTGGGGCAGCTTTTGACTCTGTTTCCTGTGACAGTAGGTATAGTTAAAAAGACGCCACATGGCTTTCATAGAATTACCATACAACCCACTAACCATATTTCAAAATCAGGGGCCATTAAGGGGCCCCAATTTATACCGAGGGTAGCCAATTATATGTCCAGCATCCATTCCTGATTCAGTGAGGTGCACATTAAATGATTCCCTGTTTACTGTTAGCTCTGTAGCTTTAAGCAAAGCCACATCATTGAATATACTGGATACTGAAAATTGTCCTTGTTCAAGGACATTGTGTTCAAATCAAAGATGAAACTTTTCCGCCCAAGAAGTTGTCATATTTATTACTGTATTGTTGGTACATTTGTTTACCAAAAAACCAGACGATTGGCAGGACACGCCCACTTCGGGGGCCAATCAGATTTCGGCTGGGGGCTAGTGCCTCCTTGGCCCTTTCCCTGGATCCACCTCTTTCAGCATTAACAATGAGTGAATGATCATTGCTAATTGCTAATATTACACACAGAGACACCAACAAGTGAAAGATATCATGTAACAGAAGTTTGCAACAGTTTTTTCAAAGGTTCACTATGCTACAGAGCTTATTCATGAATTTATATGTTCTATAGTCGTAGGGCTTAGCCGCTTTCTTTTAAATGAATGACTTAAAAAGAAAATGAAAGCCTGGTCAGGTGCTCAGATCAAAGACATAATTACAAAGATTGCAGCGTGCAGTAATGCGACTCACTATCAGCCTTTGGAGCGTTGCACTATTTAAACAAGCTCTTCTCTTTTTCTTACAGAGAACAAGGTGAAAAGCTAAAGAAAAAAAGGAGAGATTAAAGACGCTGTAGTTTGAAAAGATGTCGGCTCCAAACCTCCACAGTCAGAACAGCCTTGTGTCACTGTCCATGGTGCTGAATCGAAGCTGCCATTCAGAGAGCGTGAAATAGATTGTTGAAGCTGTATATATTTTTCTTTCCTAAAAAAAACTATTTGTATTACCAATTCTCCACACTCTGTGTTTGTCTACTGTGCACAATTACTGCCCTTAACTTCACGAGGGGAACGTTGTGTTTGCAAAGTTTATCCTGTACACAGAACTGCTGATTAGTGCAGATGGGAATAGAACATTATTACAGGGGCTCATACTGATATATGGTGATGCTTTGACTATATCATGCAACAATTATTGATTGCATGTGGCAGGTTTAAAATGAATAAGAGCTATGTATCACCATACAGAAGACTATGATCTACCTTGTAAGAAGTGTCAAAGACACAGTTCCTGTGACACCTAAGGAGGAGTTGTTCTGTCACAGAGCCTGACCGTTTGATCCTCCAGTGGAACTGAAGAGAAAACACATCTTCTGGGATCAACAGACAATCACAGGAAAAACTACATGTCTGTTATTGAACAGCATTAAACAGACATGCTTAACCTCTGTTAGGTCAGAATGAATTGGCTAGTGTCATAATTGTATCTACCTATCTATCTAGCTGTCCGTCTATCTATCTATCTATCTATCTATATCCTACCTTATATAATAATAATTTTATTCACACTTAAAAACATTGTTTCCTTATTTCCCATGAGTCAGTGATTGAGTTGACGCTTACTTTGACTCTGGTGCAGATGCATATTTGACATTTGAGCGACTTTCACAGTGTTATTGACTGTTATCAGAGGGGCTGTCTTATCTGTCACAAATGGACAACAGGGGGGAACCTTTTAAAGAATATCTAACAGTGTGAAAAGCACAAACATTGCAGGGAGTCGCCCCAGTGGGAAGTGTCACAGTGTACCTCTTGAACTTGTTTGGTCACCAGGTAGTCGAGAAGTCAGCTTTGATGGATTATGTGCTGTTTTTTGTGCATGCTGCTCCCTCCCTTTCTCTTTCCTTCTCTCAGTGGTGTGTTTGTGTGTGTGTGTGTGTGTGTGTGTGTGTGTGTGGGGTGTGTGTGTGTGTGTGTGTGTGTGTGTGTGTGTGTGTGTGTGTGTGTGTGTGTGTGTGTGTGTGTGTGTGAGTGTGTTCACCCCTGATGTCTGTCAGAGTGAATGGTCTTTGGGGATACTGGTATTCTGAGAGTAACTAACAGAAACATCTGGCGCTGCATTGGCTTTGTTATTAATATTTATTTATTTCCAATTTAATCATGTCTTTGTAGACCATCCACAAAAAAATCCTGCAGATTTGTTTGGCTCTGAATGGAGATCAAAACCACAACGGGTCTCCCTTGTCAATAACATCGGGGCCATTCTTTCCCACAAAGACAGAGCTAATTTAGCTTCAGTGCTGCTTATTGGCTTTGTGATTTTTGTTTCCTGTTTTTTTTGTAATTTCTCTGCGGGATAGTTTCCCCGCACAGCTGCGAGGACTCGGAAACCGCCCGGCAGGAGGAAATGCAGGTACTGCATGATCTCTTCAATAACGCCTGTGTGTAAGCATCCTCTTTGTTTGAACACAGACAAGCGTATCAGAAAGGTTGACAGGGTTCTTCTTCTTGTCTGCGCCACGCTCAGCACCTGGATGGTTGCACAGGGCACCTCTGCCGACTGCTCTCCTCTCTGACAAAAGAGAAGTCAGAACAGTTCCAGCTGCGTCTGTGAAGTGGGACAACACGGAAGAAAAGACGTCCTTCTCGGATCTCTGCACACTCTAGAGACACATTTCGCTCAAATTATTTCTTGTTATTTCTGGATGGAAGCTTTATTTACCAATTAGTGTTGAGCGAGGATTGTCACTCACTGGACTATCTAGAGTTGGAATCAGGAAGGGCTGTGAAGATAGTAAACTTGTCAGCAACTTTCAGAATAATGCAAAAAGATACTTAATCTGAGTGTATTTCATACAGTAAAACTGCTGTTTTATAGTCCAGAGTGAATGTCATATCTGTTTTTATTACAAAGATTATTCACACTACTGTCAAGGTGACTTGTTGGAATGTCACAGACACACAACCTGCGTTAGCTCCCTCAAATATAATCCCTTGAAGGAGCAAAATCAGTGACATAAGTCATGCATTGTGCATAGCAGCTTGGTGTCATGCACAATTCTTTTATATTGTGAGTTCATTATCCCATTAAAGTGGATATTTGGAGTGGGCCAGGTGGAAAAGTAGTCATGCATGAACATTTTTCACTGTCTGTTTTGTAGAGTGAGTCCAAAAGGAGAGCAACCATTGATATTCATGGCACAGCCAGTATGAGGTGTGACAGTATTTTTTGTGTGTGTGAATCTGTGAGTGTATATGGTAATACCAGAGCAGCCTTAAACCTCAACTGCAGTCTCTGCCTAAGGGAGGGCTGCACTGCTCCCCCCACACGGGTGCTGCCAGATAAAGAACCCCTCACTCACAAGTCATAATTTTCTCTTAAAACACAATTTCTTGCCAGTTCATTTGCTTCGGCGCTGTAGGGAAAATGCAAGAATGATTGTTGCCGGAGCCCGAACAATGTTTTTGATGAATTAAATATTGCTCATTTTTATTTTTGAAGAGGTGGATTACATCTCTATTTTCCCTTTTAATGGATGCAGTTTCATCTGTACTGCTGCTGGTGTTCTGCTGAATGATAAGCAGGCTTCTTGCTCCATGTTTAAGTTCTCCAGTGACGCAAGGTTGATGATAAATGAGAGAAAAACAAATAAGAGGTCAGAGAGACCACAATGAGTCATCTGCTTTCCAGCAGCTAATGAAACTCAGAATTCTCCGTGCAGACCTCCCCTGGGTACAGTCACACAGATTTTACTTCCACTGCTATTGCATGTAATTACAGCATTTTAGCTTTTTCTTAGGTATTAACTGTGCGTCAGAATATATGTTTATCCTGTGTGGGCAGTGGATATCGCTCAACGTCTCCCGACACAACTGCTGAAAAACAAGTGGTATAGGCTTGAGGTCAGTGAGGTCGAGTTATGAACTAAAAAGAAAACTTCAGTACATAAATAGTCTTTGTTTTAAGAGCGGCTGCAAGTTGTTGCTAAGATTGCTAAGCAAAACTGCTGTGCCGCTCAGTGGTGTTGATTAACCATATATGTGTTTTGTGTGTCAGCGTGGGGTATTAAGGGGTACACACACTGTGTTGTCTCTCTTGGCACTCATTTAATATTCTTGCATTGATTTCTTAAATATGTATATGTAAAAACGGATGTGAATAATTACTTTACGGTTAAAATAAGCCAATGTATAAATTCATATTATTTTGCCGTTTTAGGTTTGCGATTATGTCACTTCCGGTTTAGTCACTTCCTGTGACGTCATTTCCTGTTAAAAATCTTACCTCTGTAGAAGGAATGGCAGACATGTGCATCTTCTGATTGTAATCCGCTAGAATCCACATGAAAGCATCTAAGAGGCAAAACCGTAAGTTTGTTTAATCAATGCAAGACATGTTTAAGATAATATATTAGAGTGGATTTAGTTAAAAATAATGTTTGATGTGTTGTTAAAAACGTTTTGGTTAGCAATTGTGTACAAACTAAAATCAATGCAATTGGCATCAGAATGTCTTCATACAGTGTTAGACAGTTTATATTATTATTTACAACTATGTACAACATGCTGTTTAGTCAAATGTACATTCAGTATTTTTGTATTCTTTTATTTGCAGTTTTCACCGTCTGTTAATGAGGAATTGTGACAGTAAATGGTCAACCTTACTACGACTCTGTCTTCATTGGCTACGGTTTAACTCAGTGTTAAGTCAGAGTTACAACACACTGCACGAGAACACTACAGTGAAAAGGTTGCATTGGATGTTTTGAAGTGGTCGCCATGGCAAGCAACAGATCGTCTGTCGGCAGTGCTAAGAGCATCAAAACATCAGCATCATCAGTAAGCGCAGCCCGCGCCCGGGCTGAAGCAGAAGCTGCAAAGGTGAGAGCTTTATATGCTAGCCAGGAGGCTAAGCTAAAAATGGAAAAAGCTGCTAGAGAGGCAGAAAGAGCAACTAGAGATGCTCAAAATAAATTGGAAACTACAAGAATAGACACAGAGTTGGAAGTGTTAACCCTTCATAGAGAAGCTGACGCAGCCATGGTGACAGCTCAAGTTTTGGAAGACGCAGAGGCGATGCAGTCTGTTGTCGAAGACGGGAAATCTGAATCTGAAAAGATGAAAATTAAACGCACCAGTGAATACGTTCAATCCCAGATCGACCTTAAGAACCGTTCTCCTTCCTCACTATTACCCGTTGCTCCCTCAATTAAGGCAAAGTCACATGACACTTTCATGACATGGCATCCAGCGGAGGAAGACGACTATCAACCACAACCTGTCAGCAAGGAAAATGCTGACAGTAAACAACCATCGCCACCACATTTACATGACCCAACTAAAGCTGAGACAAAGGCTAAGGTTAGTAGAGCTAACCCCACCATGCACGCTCATGCTCCGTCGTATACTCCGCTACATTCCCCTCAAACTGGCACACCCATGTACCCTTTAGGGGAGCCTTTGGCACAGTATTTGGCACGACGAGACCTAGTGACTTCAGGGCTGTACCAGTTCGACGACAAGCCAGAGAATTATCGGGCATGGTACTCCTCTTTCTCCAGTGCTGCCAGTGAAGTTAACCTCACAGCAACCCAAGAGTTGGACCTCATGACCAAATGGCTGGGAAAAGAATCTAGCGAACAGGTTAAACGCATACGATCGGTGCATGTCAACAACCCCAATCTGGCTCTAGACAAAGCATGGGAACGGTTGCGTGAATCCTATGCCGCCCCCGAAGTCATTGAAAAGTCAATGTTTCAGCGCTTAGACAACTTTCCGAAGATTTCAGCCAAGGATCATTTGAAGTTACGTGAACTTGGAGATCTACTTACGGAGATCCAAGGTGCTAAAGAAGATGGATATCTGGCCGGCTTGTCCTACCTAGACACCTCACGCGGCATTGGACCAATCGTAGACAAACTTCCTTACGGGCTTCAGGAGAAGTGGGTGTCTGCAGGGTCACGGTTCAAAGAAGGAAACAACCGTCGCTTCCCTCCCTTCGAGTACTTTTGCAACTTTATTAGCTACGAGGCAAAAAAGCGCAACGACCCTAGCTTTAATTATCAAGGCAGCACAACAACACCCACCAAACCTGACAAACCATTTTCACGGAACTTGAACACCAACGAACCAATCTCAGTTCACACAACGGATATTTCAACAATCAACAACGAACCCATCTCGGTTCACACAACGGATATTTCCACTACCAACAACGACCCTAACAATAACTGCCCATTACATAACAAACCCCATCCCCTTAAAAGGTGTAGAACATTCAGGAACAAACTCCTCGATGATAGAAAGGCCTTCCTCAAAGAGAAAGGAATATGTTTCAAGTGCTGTGCCTCCAGCTCCCATCTTGCCAAAGACTGCAGGTCCCCTGTGATGTGCTTTGAATGCAACAGCACCGGTCATGATACAGCCATGCACCCTGGCCCACCTCCTCAAACTGTCAAGGCTCCTCCACCGTCACAAGAGTACGGCGGGGAGGGAGATCATCCCGACATGGCTGTCGTTGGAGCAACATGCACAGAAGTTTGCGGTCCAGGCCAGTGGAGCCGTTCATGCTCAAAAATCTGTCTCGCAAAGCTTTACCCCAAAGGTTCAAAGGACATGGCCATCAAAGCCTATGTAATCCTGGATGACCAGAGCAATCGCTCATTAGCAAGACCAGAGTTCTTTGAGCGGTTCAGTGTGAAGAGCGAACCATTCCTGTACCATCTCAGAACTTGCTCTGGCATCATAGAAACATCCGGCAAGAAGGCAGAAGGATTCGAAATCGAGTCACTGGACGGCACAGTTCTCATTTCTCTCCCACCACTCATTGAGTGTCATGAGATCCCGAATAATCGGTCTGAGATTCCAACACCAAACGCTGTTTTTCATCAGCCTCATCTCCGCCACATTGCAGAGCACATCCCTGAACTGGACCCAGAGGCAGAAATACTACTGCTGCTAGGAAGAGATGTTCTCAGGGCACACAAGGTAAGGCAGCAGGTCAACGGACCACATAACGCCCCCTTTGCCCAACGTCTGGACTTGGGTTGGGTAGTGATAGGGGAAGTGTGCTTGGGTAATTTACATAAACCAACAGTCAACACGTTCAAGACGAATGTGCTGGACAGCGGTCGCCACTCAATCTTTCAACCCTGTACAAGCTTCATGCACGTCAAGGAGACACATCAAAGCTCTGGAACAGCACCCGAGAGAATGCTGGGACAGACAGTGTTCAACCGTACTGAGAACGACAACAAACCTGCTCCATCAGTGGAAGACACCATCTTCATGAAGATAATGGACACAAACGTCTACAGAGACGACGCTAACAGTTGGGTCGCCCCATTGCCCTTCAGAGAAGTACGACGGCCTTTACCAAATAACAAAGAGCAGGCACTCAATCGGTTTGCATCCCTGCAACGAACCTTGAAAAGAAAACCGGAGATGCAAGAACAGTACGTGACATTCATGAAGAAGGTCTTTGCCAATGGACATGCCGAGGAAGCACCACCGCTGAGAGAAGAGGAGGAGTGCTGGTATCTCCCAACGTTTGGAGTTTATCACCCTCAGAAACCCAATCAGATCAGAGTTGTCTTTGACTCCAGTGCCCAGTACTCCGGTGTCTCCCTCAACGACGTGCTCCTCACTGGACCCGATCTCAACAACTCCCTCATTGGGGTTCTTTTACGTTTCCGGAAAGAGAGAGTTGCAATCCTCGCAGACATCCAACAGATGTTTCATTGTTTCTTAGTGCACGAAGACCATCGCAACTTCCTCCGGTTTTTGTGGTATAAAGACAGTGACGTGAACAAGGAAGTTGTTGAGTACCGGATGAACGTCCACGTCTTTGGCAACTCACCGTCTCCTGCCGTTGCCACTTATGGGCTGCGAAGAGCCATAAGAGAGGGTGCACGAGAGCATGGAGCTGATACTGTCGAGTTTGTGGAAAGACATTTCTATGTGGATGATGGCCTAATATCACTACCGTCTGAAACCGAGGCCATCGATCTTCTTCAACGAACACAGGCCTCTCTCGCCGAATCAAACCTACGCTTACATAAGTTCGTATCAAACAGCCCAGTAGTCACAGAGGCTTTTCCGCCCGAAGATTGCGCTCCAGTCGTCAAAGACCTAGATTTGAGTGGAGAAACTGAACCCACACAACGGAGCTTAGGTCTGCTCTGGGAGATCACGTCCGACACGTTCACTTACTCAGCATCAAACGTGGATAAACCATTCACTCGACGTGGAGTCCTCTCCACAGTCAACAGCATTTTTGATCCCCTGGGTCTACTGGCACCCGTCACTATCCAGGGAAGAGCCCTCCTTAGGGAGCTTACATCCGAACTGTCTGACTGGGATACACCCCTCCCAGAAGACAAATCAAGCAGATGGGCAGGTTGGAAAGATTCCCTCCAAGACCTGAAACAGCTTCATGTTCAGCGCACATACACGACAACCTCCCTCACGAAAGCTGTCCACAGGGAATTGTGTGTGTTCTCGGACGCGTCAATCAAAGCCATCGGTGCTGTGGCCTACTTGAAGATGGTGCAGGAAGATGGGAAGACCGAAGTAGGTTTCGTTATGGGTAAGGCCAAGCTGGCACCCCTGTCAGAACCGACAATACCAAGGCTTGAGCTGTGTGGCGCTGTCTTGGCAGCAGAGATGGCAGATCTTATCAAAGATGAGCTGGACCTGAAGTTAGATGCCATTACGTTTTACACGGACAGCAGAGTAGTGCTTGGCTATATTTGCAACGAAACAAAGCGATTCTACACATATGTCCACAACAGAGTCCAACGAATCCGGCAGTCCTCAAAGCCTGAGCAATGGCACTACGTATGTACAGAAGAGAACCCTGCCGACTACGCATCAAGGTCTTTACCCGCATCCCGCCTGGTACAGACCTCTTGGTTCACTGGACCTTCTTTCCTGCGTCAGCCACCAGCGGAGAAAACGCAGACAGCTGAGAGATTCAGGTTAATCGACCCTGAAAAAGACTCCGAAATCCGACCACAGGTACAAACTTCAGCTACTTACCTGGAGGAATCAATACTCACCTCTGGTCGTTTCGAGCGCTTCTCCACCTTTACTTCGCTGGTAAGAGGAATTGCATTCCTCGTGCACATGGCAAGATCCTGCAAACATTCAAACCAAGACAGCAGGTGCAAAGGCTGGCATAAATGTAACTTACCTCGGACTCTAGACGAAATGGCACAAGCAAGGAAAGTTATCTTTAAAGCAGCTCAGAAAACAGTCCTGGCAAAAGAACTGGCAGTTCTCCATGCCAACAAAACCATACCAAAGAACAGTCCTCTGAGGACACTCAACCCAATCTTGGAGGATGACCTCATCTGCGTTGGAGGGCGACTAAAGCACTCTCATCTTGCTACCGCAGAGAAGAACCCAATAGTTCTGCCCAAAGGAAGCCACATTTCCCTACTGCTCACACGGCATCACCATGAGCAGGTGAGACACCAAGGCCGTCACCTGACGGAAGGAGCGATTAGGGCAGCAGGACTGTGGCTCTTGGGAGGCAAGAAGCTCATTAACTCAGTAATCCACAAATGCGTAACCTGTCGCAAGCTACGCGGGAAGCTGGAGGAACAAAAGATGGCAGACCTGCCTTCAGAACGTCTTGAAATCTGCCCTCCTTTTACATATGTGGGCCTCGATGTATTTGGACCCTGGTCTGTTACAATCAGACGCACCAGAGGAGGACAGGCAGAGAACAAGCGTTGGGCCATCATGTTCAGTTGTATGAGTTCCAGAGCTGTTCACATCGAAGTAATCGAATCTATGGACACATCCAGTTGTATAAATGCCCTCAGACGTTTCTTCGCACTCAGAGGCCCAGCTAAACAGCTAAGATCTGATTGCGGCACCAATTTCGTTGGAGCAAGCAAGGAGCTTGGGATGGACAAATCAGTACAAAGATACCTCAGCGAACAAGGATGTAGCTGGGAATTCAACCCCCCGCACGCCTCTCATATGGGAGGTTCCTGGGAGCGTATGATTGGCGTTGCCAGAAGAATCCTCGACTCAATGCTCCAACAGCAAAACACTTGCTTGACCCATGAAGTGCTTTGCACACTAATGGCGGAAGTCACGGCGATTATGAATGCACGCCCACTCTTACCTGTGTCTACAGATCCCGAGAAACCTTTCATACTTTCTCCGTCCATGATCCTTACACAGAAGTCGGGAGTTACACCTCCTCCTGGAGACTTTTCCGACAAGGATCTGTACACAAAGCAATGGAGACAAGTCCAGGCCCTCGCAAACCAGTTCTGGACCCGCTGGAGCCGAGAATACTTACCTTCCTTGCAGCACAGACAGAAGTGGACAGTGCCCCGCAGAAATCTTCAGGTTGGAGATCTGGTTCTGCTCAGGGACAAGCAGGCCGCTCGCAACAACTGGCCTATGGCCAGAGTCAATGCCACATTCCCTGGGAAAGATGGGTATGTAAGGAAGGTCGAAGTGAAAACAACTGACCAAGGCAATGTTAAAACCTTTCTCCGGCCGACTGCAGAGATTGTTCTGCTCCTTCCTGAAGACTGATCTAAAGACAATGTTCAAGACCGGTACAAGTTCTAAGTGACCTCACATAGGTCAGACGGGGAGTGTGTTGTCTCTCTTGGCACTCATTTAATATTCTTGCATTGATTTCTTAAATATGTATATGTAAAAACGGATGTGAATAATTACTTTACGGTTAAAATAAGCCAATGTATAAATTCATATTATTTTGCCGTTTTAGGTTTGCGATTATGTCACTTCCGGTTTAGTCACTTCCTGTGACGTCATTTCCTGTTAAAAATCTTACCTCTGTAGAAGGAATGGCAGACATGTGCATCTTCTGATTGTAATCCGCTAGAATCCACATGAAAGCATCTAAGAGGCAAAACCGTAAGTTTGTTTAATCAATGCAAGACATGTTTAAGATAATATATTAGAGTGGATTTAGTTAAAAATAATGTTTGATGTGTTGTTAAAAACGTTTTGGTTAGCAATTGTGTACAAACTAAAATCAATGCAATTGGCATCAGAATGTCTTCATACAGTGTTAGACAGTTTATATTATTATTTACAACTATGTACAACATGCTGTTTAGTCAAATGTACATTCAGTATTTTTGTATTCTTTTATTTGCAGTTTTCACCGTCTGTTAATGAGGAATTGTGACAGTAAATGGTCAACCTTACTACGACTCTGTCTTCATTGGCTACGGTTTAACTCAGTGTTAAGTCAGAGTTACAACACACTGCACGAGAACACTACACACACCCTCTCCTCCTCACTTCCCTTCCTTTAGGCTGTTTTTACTAAACGAATGTCACTTTTCCGTCAACGTAGACTCCTCTGATATGGATTAAAATGTGCCTGCGGCTGTTTTAAAGCCATATCTGTTACAGTACCTCATACAACTTCTAAAACATATTGCTATAAATGCATGAAGTTACTATGTTAAATAGTGGCATGTTCCCATTTATCTCTAAAATAAAGATAGTCATTTATATCTTTGGCGGAAGTTGCAATAATGTGTCTCTTATATCATCGCAGTGTTTCCTTTTGATGTAAAATGTATCAAAGCTGTTTTCAAAGCCACCTAGAACTAGTATTGTTTCATGGCCTCACTTTGATAAGTTGACCTAGTTTTTTTATCTTGCAAATGTTTTAAAAAGTTTAACACAATACACTATAATGCACACACACACACACACACACACACACACACTTATCTGCACACAGAAAAGTGCTTGCATGCACAGAATGTGGAAACACACTTACTTCAGTAGTTGAGATGCTGTTGCAGGACAATTACGTTGCAGTTAACTAACAAAGGCCGTGCCTCAGCAGAATGCAGTGTGACACTTTAATGTGAATGGTAAGAGAGGCTGACTGGAGACGGGAGGTGACGAGGTCAGGGGACGGTGGCAGGGGTTGACACTCAGGATGTGGACAGCATCTTGGCTATGCGTCTGCAGGCTTTCACCCGAGGTTCACTGGGAGAGAGGACCTTAGAAAGAGAGCAGAATAAATGTAAAGAAGTGGTGGGGGGGAGTCAGCACTGGAGAGGTCAGTGAGGCCTGCATTGACACAACCTTCAGACCCAAGTTCACAACCTATCAAAATCAAAGCTCTGTAATTTAACCTATTATAAAGCATTGCAGCAACGAAACGAACTTTTTCCTTCTACTGTGAAGACAAATTGCAAAACAGGAATACAATTTGTAGGTAGATCATTTTGGGAAATGCACTTATGTGCTTCTTGCGGAGATCTCAATGACAAGTTCAATTCCACTCTCATACTTGTTGGAAACAACAAGCCTGGCTTTGTTCTAATTTAACAAAAATAACTAACACAATATAGCTTGTCTGTTAAATCAGTACAGAAACCATAATGTGTTTTGTCGCGGTTCTACAGGGGTTTCTGTATGTGCACGAGTATTTTTAACCAGTGATCAACTTCCTGGTGTCTTTATTGTGAGGTTGTTGGAAAAGCATAAGTTACTTTAGGAGGTTACCACACAGGGATAAGACATAGTTAAACATAACCTTTAATAAAGTGACTAAAGATTAGTCATTTTATATCAATAAATTAAGAAGATATCTTGATAATCAGTGAGCTTCATAGGTGCTGGTGGGTAGATGTTGTCAGACTGAGCCAGGTTGGCAATTAACGTGTCCTGTCTATGAGCTAGGCTAAGCTAACTGACTGATGCTTTACATACTCTTCTCATCTACAGAAACTCTCAGCATGAATCGGATTAAAATGATGTTCAAAATTCTCAACCCTTTCCTTTCAGGTATTTCTAGCAGACCAGGGTGTGGGATTTATTGTCATCTAGTGGTGACGATGCAGATTGCAACCAACTAAATGCCCCTCCCCTCACGACTAAAAGCCGAATTATAGTCCTGCGACTGTAACCACGGAAGGCCACGCAGTTGCATCGACGGACCCATTTTGGTTTATGCTTCTCTAACGTGTTGCGCGTGTTGCAACGCAATTCACCGCCAGAACACTTGTTGGAGTAACGTTTTTTGTCGGAGACAAAACACACAAAGAAGAGACGTCTTCTTCTTTGTCTACTGTTTATTTACATCGCCACTCCGGCTCCTCATAGCCTATTTCTGGCGGAAGAATCGGCCAGTCGGTCGGTTATACAAGTGGCATACTTTCGGATCTCTTCTGAATAGTGCTCACCTATTTGGTCCATATTGGTTTTTCTAAATCTTCCGTGATTTCCGCGTATTATGGGGCATGAAACCGGAAACTAGACTCCGGGCGGGATGTAGTAAGCAGACCAATCACAAGCCTTGCGGGCTGCATGAGGCTCGCGTCGCTTTGTCGTATAGTTAGAAAAATTGGCGGACGCATGCAAGCCGCCAGAGGGCATGAAAGGGGCGTGTTGCGTGTATTGCGTGCATGTGTGCGTGCGTACCACCCGACTATAAATCAGCCTTAACAAGTCACATTTACCATCATTAGAGTGAAATCATTTTTGCCGTTACAGAACAAATACAAAAGCCACCTGATGATTTAGTGTTTGAGAAAGCAATCAAGGAAACGATTGAGCAAGCATCAGAGAAAGATTTTCAAATCTCACACAACAAACAGGTGCATGCTGGGTCAGACTGAACACTAAATGCTAAACTACTGATGCTAGAACCTTCAGTGTTTTAGTGTGTGGTGAGCCCAGAATATATTTGCATTGACTGTTGTAAGTTACTGTAAAACGACTTCAGTACCTTGCAACGTAGCTCTCTGTCTGTGTTTATCAGCTGTGGCCCCTGTGGAGTTTATGTTGCTCACAAATCTCCACATTTTCTGCTTCTTTATTATGTTGTTAATTCTATAAGAGGTGACAGGCCCTTTGATTTATATAGATTAATAATGCAACATTCAGTTCAGTTCACACCTGGACAGCTTACAGTATATGAATATACACCCATTGGCCTAAAGATGCTATTCAATGTGAGAGTTTTATCCAATATATTTATAAGTAGTAATATTTACATCCCTCCCCTTTTACCTTTAAAAAAGGACTGGAGAAACATTTACCTAGATTACATTTACATGAATACATGATTCTGAATATTGTTAAGCCAATAGATCCCACTCAATCCTACCTACTCGTGCTTTAGGTTATTTCCAGAAACAGTGATTGCCAATTTCATGTCGTATTTTCGAAAAAATGGTAAATACCAAGTTATAGAACAATACCCCTGCCGAACCGCGTTACTTTTTTGCATTTTTTGTTAACATTTCACGACAGAAGATAAGCACCATTCTTATTTTAAAAAAGCTTACAGTTCTTCATCAGTGTAAGTATGTTTTAATAATCACATAAAAGACAATGATTGGGCTAAAAAAAAAAAAACGTGTCAAAGGTAGAACTGTGCTGCAATAAAAGTGAATGTGTGCATACTGTATATAAAACACATGTATTCCAATTGACATAATAGTATAGCAATAAATGTAATGACAGGTGGTACCTGTAACTGTGCAGTGAATGAACTTTATATGATTGTATAGACACTGGAAGAAGAATTAATGTATTTCTTTTATAGACCAGGCAAAGACAATACAGTCACCACAGACCATAAAAGTTATTGGCAGCTTGCAAAGAGAAGAGATTTCAAAGCTGTAGTCCTGAGTGCCTGTGAAATAAACACCCCTCTGAGCATGTCATTACCAGCAGTAACATCAGCACAATGTCATCAGCATCTGAAAAAGTCGGGATGAAATTGCTGCTTCAATTTCCCGTGGCCTGGTTTGACAGATGTTTTTTGTATATATGAAATTAGAGCTAGACAGAAATGTAGATGTACCGCAGTGTCCTTGGATTTCAAATCAACATTTCATATTTAGATGAGGAAGAACCCTGAATATTTGGACACCAATAACATAACAGAAATTAGTGTCGGTATTCTGCTTATAATCATCATGACACAATGAAAAAATATATCTGTGTGGTAGCGTGATTGAAAGATCAGCTTCGTAAAATGCCTATAACGATCCTGGCATTAATGGTAAAAAAAATCATGTCCTCACTCACAGCCCTTGACACAGACTGCAGCTAAATGTACAGGGATTTTTCTTTGTGACATTGGTGCAGAGACAATGACAACTCACAGAGATTCACGGTGCATACAGAGACAACAATTGCACAAGGACAAATGGACTTAATACACAGGGCAATGCAAAAGACGACAACATGTACTACAGAGTAGGAAACACATTTCTCAGCCTAGATTGCTTGTGAAGTATAGAAATTGGAGAGGAGATCAGACGATATACAGTCTGCTTATAAAAAGCAATGCTCCATCCTGATTTCCAGCGAGATCCTGCAGATGAGTAAATGAACAAATAATCTGCCGGGGTCCACTTGGTTCATTGAGGAACAATTTCATGACTGAACCATACAAAAAGTTCCTGTTGGTATTTTTAGACCGTCCCAGTATAAAAACAAATTTAGAAACTTTTGAATGATCCAGACTGGGGCACAGACTCAAGACTAGCTATCAAGAAACAGCTGCTATTTGTATCACGGAGTGGCCTACATCCGTGGACAAATTATACAACAACGAGCGCCTGGTCACTCGTGTGTAGGAGCCCCCTCCCTCACACCTCCTACCCCTCCTCTGCTCTAAGGGAACTTGACTAGGTTTGTGTCTTTTTGTTGTTGTTTTTCAGTTCTTTGGAGATATTTTGTGTTTCTTTGTTACTGGTTTGCATCTCTGTAGCTGCTAATGTCTCTTTGTGCTTGTTTTGCACATCTTTGTCGTCGCTTTACGTCATTTTTGTAGTTGTGTGTCTGTGATGGAGTGGCCTACATCCGTGGACAAATTATACAACAACGAGCGCCTGGTCACTCGTGTGTAGGAGCCCCCTCCCTCACACCTCCTACCCCTCCTCTGCTCTAAGGGAACTTGACTAGGTTTGTGTCTTTTTGTTGTTGTTTTTCAGTTCTTTGGAGATATTTTGTGTTTCTTTGTTACTGGTTTGCATCTCTGTAGCTGCTAATGTCTCTTTGTGCTTGTTTTGCACATCTTTGTCGTCGCTTTACGTCATTTTTGTAGTTGTGTGTCTGTGATGATTTTGCTGGTCTTTGTAGTTGTTTTTCATCTTATTGTGCTTGTGACTCTTTGTCTTGTTTATCTTTTGCGTTTTTCTCTGTTGTTGTTTTGCATTTCTCTGTAGATGATTTGTGTCGATTTGTGGTTGTTTTCTTTGTCTTTATAGACCCTTTGGACAACTTTACCATAGTTCAATCTAGATTAAGTTGTTTTGTGTGTCTGTGATTAGATTACTTGGCTCTATTGTTGTGTTTCATGTGATTGTGCTTTGTGTTTTGCTTCTTCAAACACTGTGAAGTTGTTTGATTCCATTAGGAAACCTTAACAATCCCATTCTGAAAAGGTTTGTGTTCTGCATGAGGCCATGCCACCCTCCTCTGTCCCCACCTCTGTCGTTTTACCTCTAACCCCCCCCCCCCCCCCCCCGCGCGCCTGACACCCATGTCACCACGACATGACATGACTCCCTTTAATTCAATTCCCAAGCAGACACAAACATAGGCACATAAGTGTGGTGTCCTGTCATATTAGTTTGTTAATTTCAGTCTGTGTGTTTTCTATTTCCTGTTTTATTTTGTAGCCTTGCTCTCACTGTCTTGTTTCAGCTTCTCGGTGTCTCACTTCCTGTCTTTGATTGTGCTCTCCAATCCTCATGTGTTTCACCTGGTGTAATTGCCCCGGCCTTCCTGCTCTGTATTTAAGCCTCTGTTTCCCTTTGTCTGGTGTCGGGTTGCACTCGTTGTTGTGCTAGTGGTAGATATGGTTTGTCTGTTTCAGCTGTCTTGACCAGCTTCTCCTGCTTCCTTGTTCTCCGTGCGCGTTGTCGCCAGAACTTACCTGCTAGTGTTAGTGTTTTGTCTTGTTTAAAGCCTTTTATTATATTAAATACCTTTTTGTTAAAATCTCTGCATCCTGGGTCCATCTCCGCCCTCAAACCGTGACAATAAGTCCAAGTTCACCCTATAGTTTAAAAAAAATCTGATGAGGACACTATGGACTCTCCCGCTGTGCAGCCTGACAGAAAAAGCACAGTGAAGCTTACACAGCACTCCGCTATTGTCAGGCTCGATGCCATGCCCGGCACCAACAGCTTGCATTCTGTTTCCATCAGATGTAACACAGAGTCTGGCACTGCAGCCAGTCAAACCTTGTTAGCTGCTTCAGCCTATGTTTACAAAGACTGGGCATTCTGTCATCTCGGATTTTTGTTTATCCTATATGTGGTCGGGATTGTTTGATCAAGGAGGGGTGTGGGGTTTGTTTTGTTTTGTTTTGTTTTTTTGCTGAAGGATGCTTTGACAGCTTGAGGTGAGCTGATCTGGAGCTCCCCCCGGCAGCACCAGCAACACTCATTGTTAATGGGCGTCTTTATGGCACCACAGACTTGTCATCACAGTCTATTTTTGCTTTGGTGGAGGCCCGGCAGGCTCAGCGGTGTGGCATTTGAAGCTCACGCCATTGACTCACAAACAGCACTGCTTCACAGAGCCTACACATCTAGTTCACAAGCTGTTCTGTCGCACATGCTGCCTCTCTATCCACAGAGACTGAAATAAAGTAACGTGCTCCCTGCTAAATCTATTTTTCATTAGCTTTTAGCAATGCGTTGTGCAAGCTGTTTGATTCCAGCGGTGCCGCCTTTAAAGCTTTGGCTCGACACATCAAAACTCCTGCATCTCCTTACAACTCTGAGCACCTTTGGAGTTTCCTTTCTTGTGTTGGAGTCCACAAATAGGAAACACTGAGTAGACACAAACAAATGCATGTGCCAAAAAAGGCAATTTGATAAAAGGTGTGCAGGTTTGAGTTCTCAGCTCCAATGAAAATTAGATCTGTGTGTGTACCTAATGTTTAAAAATACAACTTTATCAGAGGAGACTCCTACGACCTGATCCTCCGACTCAAACAAGTAGGGATGTCCACCAAAGTCAAATGCTTCATCGACATTGTCAGCTTCAGAAAATGAACCAGCCGTAAAAGTTTCTCTCTCTCTAAATCCAAACTCTCACTCACGCTTCCTGCATCTACCCAAGTCTCCTGAGACCTGAGAGTGCACTTTGAATGGACATTTCATAGACTGTTGCCTTATAAGATTACATTGTAGCCAGGGCCGGTCTTTCCTACAGGCGACATAGGTGATTGCCTAGGGCGCCATTCAGAGGGGGGCCATGCAGAGTTTTAGGCGCCCCCTTCTCTATGTGGTATGGCCAAAAATATTGTATTTAATTACTCTGACAGTAATTTAAGTAGTTTCATTAGAGAAATCAGTAAATGACAGCAGCACTCAGGTGGAACGTTTGGCACGGGAGCAGTTTCACCCCGTACTGTCAGATGCAGTCTGGATGAGGAAGTGAATGCTCCGTGCCTTCCTGCTGCTGCATTCATCCTGTATTCTACGGGTTAGTAGTGGGTGAGAGTATCCTACGTTAGCTCCTAAAGCCTCGCTTGATCACCACGGGTGTCATTGAGACGTGTTGACTGGTAAAACCTAGAAACTCCGCTGGGCAGTGAGGAGAGACACTCGCGCACTAGGTGGGCGGGGCTACATTCGCCTGTATAGGTGTTTGTTTTACCTGCACGTCGTCTTGCAGGCGGGTCGCGATAGTATATTGTTTACTTTACAGTGTGTAGTTCAGCTCCGACACACACAGACTCTGTAATTCATGTATTGTTATTGTGCCTTATAAAGACCAGTTATAAGCTAATGTTCAATAGGTCTATATTGTAAATGTTTATATTTCTTTATGAGTGATGATGTATATTAAGATGTTTGGAGGAAAGAGACACCATAATAATTGAATGTATGTTTTATGCACTTAAAAATGCAGTTACACTGCAAGAAATGCTTGTACTTGAAATTGTGTTTAATTTGAATAAGATGCAGTCTGGATGTGGAACTGAATGCTCCGTGTCGTTACTGCTGCTGCATTCATGCTGTATTCTACAGATATACTTTGTTGCTGTGGTATCAATTTTGGGACCCATAACATATATCTCCAACCAATACTTTGACACTAAAAAAATGAATCTAACATTAGGGTAAAATGAGGCAAAAATTGAGGTACGAACCTCCTTGGTGTTGTCAGAACATGCTAGCACATTGAGGCTTATGGTTAGAGTGTGTGTGTCCAAGCAACTTCGACGTAGAAAGAAATAACTTTATAATAAGTTTTCGTGTGGGGGTGGGGGCGCCAGGAGTGAAGCTTGCCTAGAGCGCCAAATGTGCTAGGGCCGGCCCTGATTGTAGCCCCTGCCACGATATCAGTGCTGCAAGCGGAGATGCTACTGGACTGATTCCATATGTTTTTCTAAGTACCATTCATTTACACAACCACATTTATAAACATATGGCCCAGGTTGAAAAATACCGCAATCCCACTTTAATAAGAAGTAAGGGAAGAGTAAGACAAGGCACATAATATACTCTTCACCTTTTCTGCACCTGTAACTGTCCTCAGTTCTTTCCTTGAACTGAACACTTTTCACTTTAGCCACAAGGGAATGTTGAAGTGTACATTCGCGCGCCTGTGTGTGTGTGTGTTCTGTAAGATTCACACAGCAGCCTGAGTGTGTGGCAGAATCGAGCCCACCTCTCTTAAGTTGTCTGAAGACCTCAGGGGCTCAATATAATATTGTTGTTTTCGACTTATTTTCTAAGAGTGTTCCATTCCCAGTAGTGTGCTTTCATCCAATATAATGCTGTTTATTGTGCTGGAAGGACAGCTAGGTTTGTTTTGCAGACTAAAGGATGTATTTTGTGTCTGCGAGCACTCATGGTTCTACATTGAATACCGTATAACTGCACTGACAGCATACAAATACAACAGTCCATAAACTTTTTAATGTATTTTGCTCTTTATGAAATATTTTCTTTTTACACACACAGACACACAATAAACACACACACACAAACACACACAATACACACACAATACGCACAAAAATAACATATATATAGACATGCTGTTACCCTAATGAACGCCGCAGAGAGATTTTTCTACGAAGTGATTCATGAATTAATAAGCTCATGTTGACCTTTGGCTAAAACCACATTAGGAATAACATTTAGTTTCTTGATTGGCCACAGTTCATGTTGTTGTTTTATCGAGCTGGGTATCTGTAAACTGACGATATATTGAATCTGCCTGAGACGTTTGTGGTTCATTTACTGTCTATAAATTTCACCAGCTTCTCCTCTGTAGGGATGTTTCTCTTCCTTTATTTTACAATATCTGTAAAGACATTCGATCAAGGGACATTATTATCGACCTTAGTGCCTAACAGAAACTAAAACAAAAGCAAAGGTAGAAATGTGAGTTTTGTATTAAACACTTTCTTACGTCAAAATTAATACAGATTAAGGTTAATTAAATTGGAGACTCTAAATTGACTGTGTGAATGTGAATGGTTGTTAAAAAATAAGTGGGATGGATGGATGGACATTATTCATAAGCTGTTGTGAAACTCCATGTTTAAAAATAGGAATTATGGTGCCAATGCTGAAGGGAGATGTCGAGGTAGAGCAGTAGAGGTTTTGACCGATAACTTTTCTTAAAGTAAATTCCAAAATAAATCCCATATAAAACTCGGTAACGTCTTTTGCTATCTGGTCATGTATTCTGCAGAGTGGATTCAAAGGCATTAAAACCGTCAACCGGTGAACTGAACCACATCCATCGTTCTACTCTGATGGATCATTTGCAACGATCCAGAGATAAATCTGCTTTCTATTTTTGGGCCCTGACAGCCTACCTGTATCCAGCCGCCTGTGATACAGCCCCCGCCCTGCAGACAGTGACTTGCCCAATGTCTGGTTGCAGTGGCTTCCTTGAAGTGCTCGTGCAAGTTAATAAATTCTGGGCCATCTGTTTTCATACAGCCCCTTTCCATTACCAGGTGCTCCCCCTCCCCACTCTACCCCCCCCCCCCCCCCTTGGACCTCTATCTAATTAACTTTCCTCTCTCTGCCTCTCTTTGTCCCCACATTCAAACTGGAGAGGGAGAGTTGGGGCGAGAGAGGACAGAGATAGTGATTGAGGGGAAAGGTACATTTGTTTAACCTGCTGTTTTGAGGCAAAGTAAACCTTGTGGTAACCTAGTTAGCCGCGTTGATTTTTTCCCTGTCCGCTTTAGCAGTGATGTTATTAATAACCATGTGAGTCTGAAGGGTACTTAACAATGCAATAAAGAGATGGGGTATTGAGTGCCACTGTTCTGCCATCGCTTTGGAGAGGATCTCTAATTGCTAGTCGGGGAATCTAATGAAAACCCTCCAAACAAATAACAAAGCAGACAGAACAGTGTGCGAAGTAGAACAAAGGGAGGAGATGCAATGCAAGGGAGAGAATATATGAAATTATTATAATGATAAACACTGTTAGTACAGTTATAAAAGACAGTTAAAGCTTTGCAGACTCTGAACCAGCAGTAATTCAAAGTCACAAGGAGAGACAATAAAATGCCAGCCATGTACTGAAACGCATATTAGAGATCAATAAAACAAGTTTTTATGGTAAGACCAGGGAAGATGGAAACAAATATTCAAAAAAAAGAAGGCTATTTCGGTGAAACATGTTTCAGGAGAAAATGTAAAAGCTGACCCAGAGGGACATCAAATTATCTCATTTTATCATCGGGATAGCGTTTTTTATCAGATAAACACAAGCTGCATGGTCTGCTCTCACAGATTGTTGTGTCCCCTCTTTGAATGAATGCTGCTGCTGAAGAACAGAAATGGCTGAGGGAGGATAAATAACTCTGCGACGCGGAAGAGACCAGCGATGCTCACAGACAGCGAGTCACGTTTTTAACTACCTTTTGCTCTGGCAGTCAAATTCAAAGTATGAACTATCAGAGCTATTAGGGGGGCCAGAGAGCCCCTGTGGTTTTGCCATTAGCTTTTAATATATTGGCAGCAACATGCCACAATGGCGCTACAGTATCAACGTATATACAGTGAGGAGAAATGCGGCACATAAATAGCATGAGCCAAGTCCCCACACAAGTTTAGGATTCCCCATTGTGGAGGAAATGTTAGTTATGTGTCTACATTAAGCTGTTATGTTCTTGGAGGACATGATGACACTTTTTTTATGGCGAGGCTGTTGACTATTCATGAAAATCATGAAGGTGGCTGCAGGAGATTAGATTCCTGCTGTTGAACAGAACCCTTGTAAGTCCAAGTAGTAATATTTCCATGTTTCAACCTGAGCTGGAGGTTTAAGTGGTTCTTTGCGGGAAGTGCCAGCTGTGTGACCCTGAGGCCCACAAAACCTATTCATAAACTACATTGAGCATCATGGTTGTCAGCAGGAAAATAGGGCTGCTTCTCAAAGACACAACCCAGCAACATTTCTGCCACATTCCAGCCGTTCCCATTTACATGAATTCTATGCATATTACATCACTCCAGCCTGTTGGCTAACGGGGGGGATTGTAATCATCGGTTGCCGGCAATAATACTAAGTTACTGCTGCTTGTCATAGGCCATCCTGCTCCGGCTGTAATTTATATGCACGGGACCATTGTCTTCTGGCCCAGGGGGCATTTTGTGTGCCTTCGATTTCGGTTTATGACGCCGAAGAGCGGAGGGCCTCCACAAATGCCCAGTGAACCACTACCTGGCACGAGTGGACAAACTCTTCTCCAAATGAAAGTTCACTTCTCACCCCATCTATGTGTTGCCGAGGGGAGCACAAGGCCTTCCTGTTGACAGAGTCCAAGCGTGCTATATATGAATAAAAAAAGAAAGAGTTTACACCTCTGTGGAGTTCAGCCAGAAGGGCATGTCTATCATTACAGCTGTTTGGAGGGAGGTCTCGTTTTTTTGCCAGCGCTACTCTCCACCTGCAGCAGGTCAGGGGAGGGAGGGAGACGTTTCTGACATGACCTCGAGTGAAGGGAGCATGTCGGGGAGCCGCTGGAGATTGGGGGCGGAACCGATGCAGAGGAGGGAGAAACACATGCCTCGCAATCAGCCATGAAATGCAACCTGGCACCAATTGGACTGGGACTGCAGGGAGCCTCGATAGGCCTCAGCCCGCAGAACAACAGGGGAGGGGAGAGCGGTAGAGGGTGAGGGATGCGGGGGGTGTGGAGATGGTTGGTGGGGTGCGAGGTCATTCTACCTCACAGGGTGTTTTATTAATGTAATTAAACACGGGCGAGCTCTCTGGCGCTGCATCATAGCTGACCTCCACAGTGGAGGGAAGGGAGGGAGGAAAAAAATAGTTTGAGACACGGGCAAGAGAAGAGGAGGTTGAGGGAGGGTTGGGCGAGGTATAGCATGCGGGGGGAAGAGGTAAGGATAACAAGGACGTGAGATTGGCAGGATAAGGCAAGATGAAACAAGAGGGGAGAGAGCTAAGCAAGGGGGATAACAAAATTGATGGATGCAGCTCGATGCATGAGTGGGAAGGGAAGATGTGAAATTAGTCAGAGAATTAGTGCACAGGACACGGGAACTGAGCCATGGAGGAGTCAAGGCTGGGGCATCTGAGGGAAGAGAGGTCAACATCAGGGCAAACCCAGGCCTCTGGGCCCGATGCAAAATGTGAGGAATGTCATGTAATCATATTAGACACAGTTCACTGCTCTGTCTAAACACAGGGCTGTGCTCTGCCTCTCTCCGCATAATGATCATGTACAATATCTGTTTCCCCCACACTTAAGCTTTTTTTAATTTCTCATGGATTATGTCATACAGAATCATCAAAGTACCATTTAAAGAGGCAATATCTAACAATTAAAATAATTTCTAGAAAACGACTAGACGTATATTGTATACAGTATATTTGTTGACCTGTGTAATTAAATCCTCCAACTTTGTTCATCCTTGCTGTAACTTCAAGGGCAAACAATGTATGATGAAGGAAAGACACTAGCCAGTTAGCCATTTTTTCCTTCTACTGTTTGTTTTGGTCACTTGTAATGGATGACAATTAGTCGTTTTTGTTATTATTTCTCTACGTTACCTCACCCAGGGACATGATTGCACCAGGTGTATTTAGCTAGATTTTCATCGACAAGACATATATATATATATATATATATATATTAAGTGTAAGTATTCATAATTCAGCTGATCTGCCTCCTCAGGAATGTATGGGTGTGTTTGATTATTTTGTATTAACAGTAGCCTGGCAACATAAGAAATCAACCTCATGACTGTCTTTGTTCATAGAGGAAGTTCTGTCAGACAACTCACGTTTGATCATGTAATATATTTATTACAACAGATTTAGTGTTTGGCGTCTAGGCTCCAACTTAATCACTCCCCTATATGATTACACAGGAATGATGGGAGTGATGAGCAAATACTTGTAACCCCCCGTTGGAGCCTACAGGTGGATGCTGGGCCTACAGGTGGATGCTGGGGTGGTGGAGGGACTGAAGCAACAGGTAGCAATACTGCAGCAGCAGTGCGAGAAAGAGGGGCTGATGGGAAATGTCTCTCTGGTTAAATAGACCACCTGATAAGGTGGGTGTGTATTATAGCTGGTTGTGGAGATTGAGGTATGTCACATGATGTATGTCACGTGATTGGCGCAGCGCAGCTCGAGTTGCCTGCCAGAACTAGCTCGCAGGCGTCGCCATATTTATTCAAACTGGTTTCTGGATACTTTAAACCAATGAGAAACGAGGGACATGTAACACAGACATAACCTCTGACGAGACTCCACATCACTCATCCAAAGACAGCTTAACAAAATAGCTTTACATGAACGTATTATGTGAATTAATATTTCCATTTTAAAACCTCATGAGCTGACCACTTTCAGTAATTGTGGCGTTGATGAAAGTCACAATTTAGTTTTTGTGTTGAAAAGTTGCAAAGGGAAAATATTCTAGTGAAGGCATTCGAAGGAGAAGAAAGAAAATACCTATGCCCCCCCCCACTCCATTTGCTTTTCAAGTCTGTCTTTTATCAACTCGCTCTGATTCATCACTTTTTTAATTTCTCTTCCTATGCAAGGCTAGCCGCCCTCACATCAACAACAACAAAATCTTATCAAAGAGAGCAAATCTGTTATTTCATTTAAGGGGCACCTTATTGCAAAGTCACAAACCTGTTTTAAAGTCTAGTACCTGTTATCAGGGAGAAAACAAAGTTCAAATAAGTCTTTCCTGCTCTTTTCTTATCCAGAGTTTGGCTCGGAAACATCAGGGCCACAAGCTTTCAAACCCCAGTGTTCTGCTTTTTGTTGCTTTGTTTGTTTGGCTGTTTGCTGATTCCCTTACTTCCATAGTGAGTCATGTAGCTCTCACAATATCTCGGACGTAACTCAGCAACATAATGATATTATAACATTTTTAGCAGAGAAGGAAAAAGAGACATTAATGGAAAAAGTTCATTTCTGTTAAATGACAGTATGATTACCACTAAAATGTAAACTGTTAGATTAACTCAGTCACATTCAGGCAATTAGGGGGACGTGCGCTTCAAAACACAAACTAGAAGGACGGAGCTGTAAAGAAGGGTCGGCGAGAACGCACCGCCTTCTGAGACAGCTTGAAGCACACGCCGTCACAATCCATTTCTCATCTCCGCGGCCCACATTAGACGCCTTGTCACAATAATTACATTTCTCTGTATTAATTGATGACTTATAATGGAAATACGAGCTGTCAGGAAATGTATCAAACTACAGCAACAATAATCACAGAGGCAATAACCAAACAAATATCAAATGGACAAATGAGGGAGACTATTAGATGTGATTGATGAGGGGGAGCAGGCCAAACCACACACACTGCTGTGTATGTGCTGTGGGACTTCTGCTGCTGTACAATTTGACAGGCTTGTTTTGACTGGGGGTGTGTGTGTTTGTGTTAAAAAGAAATGTAGGAGTTTGGGTGTGTTTTATTCATGTGTTGGTATGTGTGTGTGTGTGTGTGTGTGTGTGTGTGTGTGTGTGTGTGTGTGTGTGTGTGTGTGTGTGTGTGTGTGTGTGTGTGTGTGTGTGTGTGTGTGTGTGTGTGTGTGTGTGTGTGTGTGTGTGTTGCATTCATCTCGTATTCACTTGTGGCACCGGCTGGAGACTTGCTTGGAGGGAAATTATAATAACTAATAGAGGAATGAGGAATTTGTAATCTGCGTCTGAATTGAATTACTTTCCAATAATGCTTATTTCAATACACAAAAAGGCATAATCCCATTCATCTGTGAGCTTTTCCATTGTCACCAGTGTTTACACAGCTGCAGAATATCAACGCAGAAACAAACAGTCCTTACATTATTGATACGAGAGCTCATTTGTCCTTTGCCCTCCAAGTTCAGCAAAGCTTAATGAGGTATATCTGTTTTTCTTTTTTTACAGGTATAAATATTTACAACTGCTGCATAACGGCTCTGCACAAAACATCATTAGAATGAATGCTTTCCTCGAGTGTAATGAACTGAAAAACCATCGCACACAGTTAACGATGCAGACACAGTGTGTCCATGTAAACACTGAAACCTTCCATTTATGAAAGCTGAACTTTGAACTTTTGTCACCCAAACCATCCGTGCATATACAACACCATCAGTTGTCACGCTATAACAAAGACTGAAACACCACATGGCATATGAAATGACATGGAATATTAGAGATTGTATATATCTCAATGTAATTATGTTTTTCATATGTAGAATAGCTTCATTTTCTATAACTCAGATGTAACCATCTCAACCAACATAGCCAGATCTTGAATTATTCCTGTAATAGTCAAGGAAAGACAAACATTAAAAAAAATAATGTTAAAAAAAACAATTATTGAAATAAAAAAATGTAAATAGTAAAAGTAATTACTAACACATACATACTTGAAATATAGTGGGTAGGGGAAAAAAAATGTCAGCTGAATAGAGTCTGTGTAGACTTTGGTTAAAGCCACTATTATTGCATCAACTGTTTGGTTTTTGCCAAAGTCTATATTTATGTTTTATGAATATTAACAGTTGTCTCTGCGTATTCAAACACATCCCATACAAGGTTGTCATTCACAGTCACACAGTCACTTGGTGCTTCTAAGTGCCGGAACTGGAACAGATGAATTTGTTTACAAACTGACCGTCCCTAAAATTGGTCTGAAGATCGGCATGAAATTATATTCTCAATCAAATCAGACAGTAAGTTGATTTTAACCTTGACTCTGGAACAGTCAGCAGACTGGAGTGGTCTTTGGAGCAAAGTAAAGTTAGGAACTCACTGATGAAACCTGGAACCAGGCCACATAAAATAACTTGTAAATGAGTTATACAGTAAAAAGGAAAAAGATAGTGACAACCATCAACTGTGCATGAGAATGTATAAGAAAAGTAATCTCTCAATATTAATAAAAGACAAATTTATCTTTTATTCCTGGTATATCCACTTGAGTATACTAGACAGAAATGTGTGAATGGATGGATGAGTGGATGAATGTTTGCTAAATCATATACATTTGTAACCTTAATGTCAAAATTCCTTGCAAATGTATGACATTATAATATCAGACAACTAAACAAAATTTGTGTGAATGTTTCACTTCAGTGTCATAAAAGTTTGACTACGCCATCTTAGAAAGCAGTAAGACTTGTCTTAGTAAGTCATCTGTACAAGTAAAGAAATAGATTTCTGAGGAAAATGATCTTCAACTTAAAAAGATCAGTTAGGACAAAACACCCTCGATTAAAACGAGTGAATCAATTGAAGGCAAATCCAGATGTACCAATTACTATACGTTACCCTGCTGATCAGTGAAATGAGTCAAAGGATTTGCTCAGGTCAAATAAAGGGGAAATTGTGCAATCATCTAAATAAACAGTCATCAATGAATCATCAAATTAGTTTTGTCGATAACTTTAAGAATACAGGACGATTTTTAAAAAGTTCTTTATTTTCCGACTTTAAATATCAAGTCTGGATCATTCCGGCACCCAGTGATCCAAAGCCAGCGTCAAATCTCTGGAACCCATCCAGATGACAGAGAGCTGCTTTGAATAAAAATCAAACAAGGACCACCAGTCTTCATAACCTCTGTGAATAAATGTGTGGGAGGGGGTATATGCCAATTTCAGATAATGTCAGGGACAGTAGGTAAGAAAAAAATCCTCAAAGTGATTCAGCAAATTACTAAATGGGCAAAAGAGAAGAGACGGAAGATATGAGTCCTTCAGACTGAGCAAACCCGGGGAAAATATTTATAGACTGTTCATGTCGGAGAGATAATATAAATATTTGGAAGACATTTCAGGTTCCCACTGATGTTGCCATTATTTTGCACGCTGTCTTATTGGAAATTAAGCTGCATGTATCATAAGCTTACAGTGACTCCCTGTGAGTCTCTACCTCTTAACTAAAGATGAAATGTCCTTATATAACATGAGCGTTACCTCAGATTCAAACAACACAGCATCCCATAAAAGTGTAACGATCTGCAATAGTTGAAACATCTAGGTTCTTTCCAACTCTTTCGCAGTAAAACGAGTTTATCAGGACAATTTATGAACTAGAATGGAACTCAGTAGAGCACATACCACCACCAAGGCCCAATAGTCCCCTTATGATATCACAATTAAATTCACTTTGTCTGGGTTTGTATTTGGATCTGCTCCAAATAGCACACTCACATAAGTATCAGTCCTTAGGATGCCAAATTTGTTTCATCAAGATCCATGACTTATTGCCTGAGAAAGCAGAGCCTCCTTGGCAGAGGAAAGCAAGCCATGTTGTGGCCATCACGTTTTACAAGACCCAGTATTTTACAATTGGACCCCTTGTATCATAAAGCTGTCCAGCCATCCATTAGCATGCTCAATATATGGGCCAGAGCAAGTTGCACTGTACAAACAGCTTAGCTACACAAACTTCAGTTATGCAGCAACAATAATGTTTTGCATTGACATTTACAGTTTAACATCTCTTTTGTTTGTAGCTGTAAATGTGTTGATTGTATAATTGTCTCCAACGTATCCAGAGGATTTATTATATGTACATATTGGATGAATCTGCAGTTCACAATCTACTGGTAATATTAGTGTTCAGTGCTACAAGTCACTCAGCTCAGATCCACCCACTTCTGACTGAGAACAAAACCTAGTGTCACTCATTGCACCAGCATGAGTCAGCATTTCTTAGGAGGCACTTTTATGGCAAAAAATATTATTTCATTAAGCTGTACTGTACAAAAAAAGAGGAAATTTTTCAAAGTTTATAGCTGAGCTTAAAAGTAACATGAGGAGCATTTTAAAGGTTTGTTCAAGCACATTTGATAAATACTGATTCTCTTCCATGGTTTATGAATTCTGTTTGTGAGAGACAGCTTTTAACTTTTCATTCCCTGAAAAATGAACAGAGTGCAGGACATTGACCAGCTGCATAAGTCAAGTCCAAGTTTAACGGACTCAGAGGATATAGACAGAGGTTGTCATTGGTTGCCTATTTCAGGCAGCGTCCTGCTCCTCCTTGGAAACAACAAGAGCAACCTCCAAGTTAGCAACCTGCATGGTGAAAGGTTTTGTTGCATATTTGGATCATAAAAACGCATAGTCAGCATGCATCTATTACATCAGCACAAAGTAAATATGATGAAGGAACAAAATGTATTTCAATGCACAGATGAAAAGGATGTGATATAGATGAGAGTCTGTTTTCCTAAACGCAGCCCTGGAGTTTTCCATCACAGAGTTTTCAAACTAAAACGTGGCCATTGTCATTTTAGCAGCTCTGAAACTCCAGAGCAGTGTGGGAACTGGATATGAAGGTGACTCGGGAGGAGGAGGCTTCACAGCGAATCACTGAATTGACAGCTGACAGCAACAGAGAGGAAACAGATTTAAAGTTTGACAGCAATAACATGATTGGCTGATTGAGATTGTATTGGATCGCCGTAAACCATTCAACAGTCCGCTGATTAGAAGAGGTGGGGAGAGTGAAGGGGAGTTTTGAAGGAATGAGATACAGAGACGGTCTTCCTGATGGAAGTTGCGCTCAGCTTCATCACTATTTTTGTTGTCGTAGTGAGGAAGTAGCCATTTTAATGAGGTTGCATGTCCCTCCCACGTCAAATATTCAACAAAAACAAGTTGCCCAAAGATAATAATTTGCATCGGCACTCTTGCAGCATTCTGGGCTTTACGCTGCCCAAGACAATTGTGATTATATTAAAGCAATGCAAACAAGCCAGAGCATTTCCCCATATATCATAAAGGTAATGTGTGCAGACACAGTGACACAGCGGTGTTCAGGTCTGGTTATGCAAGACTGAAGTTTGCCTCACTGCAAAGAAGCTGTGTGTCTGTAGCATTCAGTATGTTCACTGGAAGCCAAACATAGTTTTGACATCTTGGGGAGCTCAAACCTATCACCAGGCTGTTAACATATTTAAACTCGATAATGGGTCATTTGTCAGTGCTAATTTGTTATGCAAATTTCCTCATCAAGCTTCCAAACAAGATTAGCTTGGTGAAAGCCAAGTACAATGTAAACCGCAGTGACAAGTTCCTCCTTTCTGCCGGAGCGATGGGCATGAGTCAATACTGGCTGCCTCTGATTCCAACAGGAAACAGGGACAGCCCTTAATGCTGCTTTTATTTACTCACATCTGTTTTTTTGTAATGAAATGCTGCTGCCAGTTTGTTTCCTAGCAGGTGGTGAGTCCCATTATAATGATTTTTTTTTTTTTTTTATTCTATATCGCTTTGTTTTTAACAATGTTTCCTGTCTTTATTGCAGCATGTCTTTTTGTTTAATTTTTACCTCCCACAGTGAGTCATTACATCAAGGCTGTTTGGATTCCCAGGTTAGGATCTCTTATTTCAAAGCCTCTTCTATAGTAAAAAAGTGTTTTCACTCATCAGAAGCCGTCACAATACAATAAATAGTCTTTGATTAGAAGTTTTTGAGTATTTTATGGAAAAGAAGGTAGGAAGTCAAAGGGTCCATGGGAGGATTTTTTAATATCATAATACGTGAATGGCTATCTTTCAGCCCTCTGATGACAATTCAGCCTCTCAGGGAAAGACATTATTTTGGGGCTGCCAGTGTAGACAGTGGATTTCTAGGCGAAGACTCTATCATCCTATCACAGTGCAGTTTCAGTAGTTTTCTGAACATTTCACCACAAAAAACACAAACAGCGAAATTTTTGTAAATGTTGGGTCTGGACAAGGTTTTGGCTCATTGCTTTTATAAGCTATCGGCACATAATTGCATATAAATTAAAATAAGCCGTTACCCAATACATTTCAGTATTTCATTCAATGTGTTCCACCTCGAGAAAATAACACATTTGCATGGGGTGCATAATATTCCTCTTGAGACTGGAGGCCGGTATGCCATATAAAAAGGGGGAGATGACAAGTTAGAAAACATCTGGAAGGAGGAAGGCGACAAGGAAACGAGTTAGGAGTTATAAGGGCATCTGTTTGGCTCTCCTTCCTTCTGCGGCCTCACTTGGAGCCGAATCTTTCCTTCTTCCTTTTCTGGCATCTTTATCCGAGAAAGACAGATGGATTTGCTTCTCCCTGGATACGCCCTCAATCACACTCACACACAGACACACACACACACACACACACACACACACACACACACACACTTCTCTCTCTCTCTCTCTCTCTATCTCTCTCTTTCGGTCTCTTCTTCTTTCCTCTTTCTTTCTCTCTGTTTGTCTCCCTCTAATTCCCATGCATGCATGTATACACACACACACACACACACACACACACACACACACACACACACAAACAAACAATGTCGAGTAACATACAACCGAAGGCACAAATAACTTACAGAACGCAGGCATTGTGACTTTGACAAACAAATAGACTCCAGCGGGTACAAACTCATACACTCAGCGCTTGGAAGATGGACAGCTGCGTAAATATACCCGGCCCCTCATTCTGGGGATCTGAATGGCGCTCTAACAACAACAGCAAATATTTCCCCTGCTGTCATCTTCTCTATTTTCTCTCCCTTACTCATCGGAAGCATGCCCAGGAAGTGGCAGGAGATGTTCGGCAGCTTCAGGATCCAACGCATCCCTCTCCCCCCCCCGCCGCATTTCCCTCCTCTACCTCCAGGAGCCAGATGCTGATTGAGGGGAGGGGTATGGTGGTGGTGGTGGTTGTGGCGGTGGCGAGTTGGGACCCTACCTGTCCCCCGGGGAAGATGAAATGTAAATTTTGCGACGTGGGCTCATTTGCTGCAGTCTGGAGCTGTCTGATAGGACCTGACTGGAGGCTTATTTGATTAGCTTAATTCCATCCTCGCGTGGACCACCACGGCAACGTTCCTGGAACATTTGTTCGAGCATTAGGCCCACAGTTAATGAACAATTTGTTCCGTTGAGCAACGAACCGCACGAGCAACAGTGAGTCGTCCGTGAACTCTGTGAGAGAGGTTGCAGAGTTGTGACACCTGCCCAAAAAATTTGATTGGAGAACTTGTGAGCGGAAAAAGTTGGGGCTTATTCATTTTTCTGCACTCAGATGATGGAATAAACGGCCTTGTTAATTTCTCTATGTTCGGGTGATGCCTTAATTTGACGGCTCGTGCAGTTTTGTGTTATCTCAGCACCCCGCTGTGAATTGTGATTACTTGGGAAACACATGACATCTTGTCCGCTCCTGTGCAGACATGTTGATTTTTCTCCCCTGGTCAACATACAGTGTTTTATCTGACTGTATATGTTGCATATAAGGAGGTGTGGGCAAAATGCAGAGGCCTGAGCAGCCTCTCAGCACGAGCTCAGACATGACTTGTGATGAAATCATTCCACTCTCACCTAACACGGTGCATCTTTCACACCCTCTCCATATGTTAGAGTGCAGCATACATCTCCACGTGAGAAACGGCATGAGTCACAACATTGTATAAACAGCAGCAGGGACAATCAAACATGAGGGAACAGTGCATCACAACCACACACACTACAGAGCATCACAGTAAAATACAGCCATTTGACAAAATATTAATATAAATAATAGATCCTTTTGAATGGCTTCCTACTGTCGGGTTTTACAACTCATTTTCATCTGAATCTTTGAATTTAGTTTAGTCTCAAAAGATTGTTTATTTAAACAACCATTTCCTAACATTTTTCACATATCTTTATGATAATCGTTTTTTGCACAAATCAAAAATGCACAAAACCATCTACTGAAATAGTAATAGAGAGTTTAAATATAAACTCTCTATTACAGTAATGTGATAGTAAGATCTGATGTTTTAAATCGCTGCAAGTATCACATGCAAGCAGGTGTGATACAGCAGGCTATCATATTTGAAGTGTGTTCTGCTTTAAAAAGCCTGAAATGGAGAAGATGGAGTTTCAGCGGAATAAATTAAATGCAATTATATGATAATGATTCGATTGCGTGTACATTATTTGAGTGGAAAGTATATTAAAATCAAAACCTTAGCCTAGCTGATCGCACAGTGAATGAAATACAACCCAGGTTGAGTGGCACACCAAAAAGAAACACTGAAACACTGGTTTGTAACAGCTATGAATCTCTGTGAGGAACTTATTTATCATGACAACATTTGTCTGTTCAATGATGATTGAGATGGTACAGTAGAAGAGTTATGACAGTGTTCAGATGATAAATTAATAAGATGTACATCTACACAAACTGTATATGATCGGCCACAGAGCAGCCACTGAAATGAATCAGAAAGAAATGTTATGTGGGATGACGAAACCAAAGTAATGAAGACATTGTTTCAGTTTTACTGGCACATCTAGTTCTTAAAATTGTGTATAAGAGCTGAGCTGCATTTCCCATGTTGGTAAATTATAATTATATTGTTTAACTGCAGCCAACAAGAACACATTATATGACTAAGGAGGGAGTTGTGCTGTCAAATCATTTCTTTGTTTCTTCTTAGCATCAGATTAGATCACATATAAGAGTCAATTGAGTTCAAAAGTTGCAGATTTCAGCTGTTATTGACAACAAGACATGAACCTAAACTAGCCTATAGGTAGGTGTCATCCTATAATATTGTGACTCAACTTAATATTTGAATATCGAAATTAATCCTCGCCTCATAATGATCATTTTATTTTGTTAATGAAATATCTGGAGCCCTCCTCTCTCAGTCCAAAGACATGTAGATTGGGGTTAAGTTAAATGAAAACGCTTAATTGACTACAGGTCTGACTGTGAATATTTGTTAGTCTCTTCATGTTGGCCCTGTGATGCGCTGTCGACTTCTAACTCTCAGTGACCCTACCGCTCACCCAATGTCAGCTGAGAGTGGCTCCAGCCCCCACCTACCACCCTCAAACAATACAATGTATAGATCATGAATAGATGGAGATTTGGAACCTCCTCTATGCTAAGAACTAAACAGCTGGCTACCCAACAGACTTTAATCCAAACCAAAATAATCGCATGCATTAAAGATGTTTATTTGAATTACTGGATGTGCCCCATTTAACTTTTAACAAAACTCAACTGCTATAACCATACGAAATGTCAATAGCAGTTAAATTGTCTGTGTTTGTCTGAAGCGACACATTAGATGAGAGATGCTAATATAAAGTGGTACATTACTGACTTAAAACACCTTTAAAACTTGATGTTATTTAACATGGTATCGCAGGCTACCTCAGGTTCTGTGTGTATTCAGGTTGGCTGTTTTTTCCCATTGACTTTGTAGCCTCCGGGCTTTTCTCCAGACCAGATTATACTCTCACCTTTTAGTCCAGCGCTATCATATTTGAAGTGTGTACAAATGTCAACCTGTCTTGTGGCCATCTTCTCCTCTTACCTTCACTGTAGGATATCCAATCTCCTACAGCCACAGCGCTCACATAGGTCCAGTCTCCCAACAGCTGTCAGTTGTGCTGCTGTTGAGCAGAAGAAAGACGATTTAGGTGCAAAGCAAGAGAGACGTGCAGTACTGGACTTTCAATGATGTTATATTATGTGTTTGAAGAAATGCCCTGTGTGACTTTGCCCCTTTTTTTTTCTTGATTTTTCTGTTAAACAACATTTCATTCGTGTCTTTTTTGTCATTGATACTGCATGTGGATTTAGTCACAGTAAGTGTGATGCTGCCACTATCTCATCATTTTGTCGTCTATCTTGTGATTGTTGACGAACATTGTTTTGTTACAATTTTCGTTAATGAAATTAACCCAAATTAATTAATCACATATCCACGTGGCCACACAACAGCACCATGGTCTTTAGCACTAAGTGATACCCTTCTTTCTCTACCGTAGATTTTTCTCTCTCCTGTCTCTGCCACTCAACTTCTGTCCATGTGTTGCTCTCTCTCGCTCTCTCTCCCTCTCTCTCCCTCTCTCTCCCTCTGTCTCTCTCGCTCTGCCCTTCCTCCTCTGGCCTGCCACGCTCTCATTTGTCACATTTACAATGAAAACATCCAAATTTACAGATGCTATCAATTAATCACCTCCGCTCTAATTACAATCCAATTAACCTCTGTTTCCACGCGCCATGCTGCAGGACAGCTAGCACCCTCCCTACTCAATCACACCGCTCAGAGAGAGACAGACCAAGAGACGGGGAGCGAGCGAGAGAGAGCGGAAAGTGAGAGTGAGATTTAATGGAAGAAAAACTAACCCCGACGTGAAGAGAGATACTGTAGATGGAGACATATATGTATTGCATGACACCCAGGTCCACATACTGAAGATCTCTAATAGTTGTTTTTTTTCTGATTTAGTCTCGGACCAGTTTTTACACTTGAGGGAAACGACACAGATTAAACCTACATAATATTTTAGAGAATGTATGTAGTGCTTCCAGCTCGGTGGAGGCAGCTTGTGGAAACTTTCGCGTTTCAACAAGATAACGCCCCCGTGCACAACGAGATCTACGAGATACTGACAACAATTTAGCTGGTCTGCACAGAGAATTGACCTCAACTCCAACACACATTTTTTGGGTGACTTGCAACACCAACTATGAACCAACGATACTCAGCCTGAATGCATGCATGCACCATACACCATACATAGATGTACCAAAGACTGAGAGAAGAGGAGCTGAGAGAGGAAGCAGACTGTTGTGGAGAAAAGAATCAGAGGAGAAGGAAAAACATTAAGGCTCAGCTCAAGAGCTGATGTCTCAGCGGAGGATCACAGGTGTGACTTGTGCAGAGACAAAGAAAGAAGGGGAAGCTAGAGGAAGGCAGAGAGAGAGAGAGGTAGACAAGGACGGGGGGGGGGAAGGATGAAGAGCTTCTGCCGCTGTTGTCAGGAGGATTGAAGAAAGTGGAAGGATGTGTCCATTACAGACGAGACTGTTCTCCTGGTCCGGGGGGAAACCAGGCTGTCACCATGAACCACCTGTGTATGACTCTGTAGAAGTGTGTGTGGTGTCTATATGCGCACACACACATGCACACTTAATACGCCAAAGTATCCACTCAAACACGCACACATTTTTATTACTGTGCTTACACAAACACACAGCTGACATCCCTAAGGGATACACACAAAAAACTGTCAACAACCTCACATGTGCAAAGACATGCACGTGTAGGCCTACTGTATTTAGATGCACACACATGCACCATGCGAACATTAGCATCATGTACGTGTGCGCACATGAAATAGAAAAGGGGACACACATACATGGACACACACACTCAAGTCCAGCTCTAACACAGATGGATATACAATACCACTGTTAGCAGCTCTGGATTTACAGTGGCCCGTCAGCCTTCAGCTTTTAATGCCATGTAGGGCCTGATTTACAGCTCTGCCCCAGGGCCCCAATCGGCTTTCAATTAGCAGGTGAGCTGCAGCCCTGTTCCCAATCAATAGCCCAGTACAAGGCAGGCTGCCGGCACCAACGGGCCCCCAGCTTGGAGCGAGGAGATAGGAGGAGGAGGAGGAAGGGAGGAGGAAGGGATGGGAGCTGAGGTGGTATCATGCCATGCTGCTGGGCCCGTGGGTTTGTTGGAAGGGGTGAGACCTGTCATTTCCTCTCTTTCCACACATGCACACAAACATACAGAGAGGATGACTTCGAGGGAACAGAAGTGTTTGCAAATTCACTCTTCAAATCTTCCTTGTTTTTGTAAAGAAGAAAAACCAGGCTAATATAATCGACACACTAAGTGAAGAGTATTAATGCACTGCTGGCAACCTTGGAGGAGGAAGCTGCCCTCCAGTCCAGCTTAGGAAATAAAAGCAGTATTTATCAGTGACTCAGGGTGGGGGACTTAGAAGAAAGAAAACTGGCTACATGCAAGTTCAATTTCATAACTTGGATTACATAAATTGCACAAATAGAGGTTTTGGGATTTATTCATTGAGCAAAGAAAGTTGTAAAATCTGCAGTTCAGCTGGGCAAAGGAAATACAAAAATTATTGTTGCTCATAATAATCTCTCTGTACAGAGATAGTTTCACATGTTTCTTCAACAGTGTTTCCTGGTTGAAGGTTCTTCCTCAACACAAGTGACAGTATCTTCAAAGTAGACGATTAATTTGCTTCTTTTCAAGAAGCCCCTTGAAAGTGATTCGGATGAATTAGACACAAGTGAATTTGTCTCCCTAAAGCTCAACTGTTTTACTGTCAAGACTACCGATTTAAAAAGAGATAACAGGATGAAATAATTACGAGATGGACTTTTTTGGTAGGAGATCTTTAAAAGATATCTGCTGCTTCTATCCAGGGACATCAATAAAATCAACATGAGACTCAAATTCAGGCGATATACACACCACTACCTTTTCGTTTAAAAAAAAGCATTAACTCTGCTACAGATAAGCCTGGAGTCCACCGGGCTCTGCAGTTTTAGAGCCGCCTAAACTGAGAAGTTTGGAAACACTGCTGGGCCTGTCTTAGTTTTAAAACTTCAGAGCTGTCTTTTAGCCTGGAGGGGCTGTCACAAAAATATTTGGAAACAATGACGTAGACGTTCACAGCCGCTTGCTGATTGGGTCTTTTCTGTCACACTGTAGCCTTCGCTTATTCGTCAGGTTCCTATCACATGACCTGCGAAACAACTGGCATCATCCTTAGCTACCAGTGTAGAAAGCAATATCAATTACAAGCATTTCTGACCCTGTTGTCTTTGCTAACAACTCTTGTGCAGTTAAATTCAGCATTTTACAATGATACAACTGTTAAGTTTTGTAAGAGACAAGATATTATTCGAGCACGCTATGTTCATCCACAGGTGCATTCTCCAAAAAAGTGGTCACGTCATCTGCTATTTTACGCATGTATGGTAGGGGATTAAAACTGATATGAAATCGTTGTAGTACAGCAGGACATTTTAATGATCCTGCAATATTTTTTACCAGGCACACACACTCACACACAAATATGCAACTAGCTGTCAAAGCCACACCCTCATCAACACTCAGCACAGTCCAACTCCACAGAGAGGAGGCACCAAGCAGAGGAAAATTAAGTGTTTCAATTCTTATCCACCTCTCTGAGACACCATCGCATGGCAAAATAGCCAAGTCATTTTAATTAGACCCACAGAGCACCACATGCACATGGTACCTAAAAGGGAAAAATCCCATTCCCCTTCTCGAAAAGAGAGCGAGGGGGGAATCTGCCAAAGCAGGCGACTTGGCCCAGAACCGGCTCTGAATAACATCAGAATAACAGATCGCCATTTTTACATCATTGCCGAAC